>NW_025943877.1:0-291 GCF_000764305.2 Hyalella azteca | reverse complement strand
TTGAATTTAAAATACTCAATGCTGTTTAATGCCATCTTGCCATTTCAATGACATGAAAATAAAGGCCGCGAATACACAATATTACAGTAAAAATGTAATATACATTATTTCACACGCGATATCTTATTTTTACCAAACCAAAGCCTAACACTCATTTTTTTAGGTTTAGTACACTATTAATTAAAAGTTTAATAAATAAAATAATAGCATTTCATTCATATTTCTACTACCTAATTATTATCTCATCTACACGATCTGTATAAACACTCACATAATCGTCCATATTTAAGC
>NW_025943876.1:0-629 GCF_000764305.2 Hyalella azteca | reverse complement strand
TAAAATAATATAATAGAAAAAGTGTCGTCACAGCAGTAATAGGCCCATGGCCTGTTGCCAATTTTATTCCTTTTCTTCACTTCTGTTCAGAGGAGATCTAAAAACCGGCCTTTTGACCGGGGTCCCCAAAATAGGTTCGCTTCAGTGTTCGCATGGAAAATGTACCAATATATTAAAAAATATTAGGACGAATCTCTATAACATTATAGTTTTAATGTAACATTTGACAATATATAGTAATTCAATTTTTTTGCCTCATTTGGTATTAATACTCAAAAATTTCACTCGTCAAAAGTTGCTTGTTATAAAAACTTTGTTATAAACTTACGTCTGAGTTTTTATTTGCTACGCCGTTTCAGAAATGAATGAATTATACCGTTACAGAAAAAATACATATTAAGGGAAGCGTCTCGCCTAAAATTTATCTCAGTAATTTACAGAGGGATCAATCTGAAATTCGGTACACATGTGTAAACTCTAAAATAAAACAGGTTTTATTCGTGTCAATTTTTCGAAAAAATTGAAAGAAAAAAGGAAATTCTTAGAAAACGACCAAAAAGGGGTACTTTAGAAAACCTATCTCCTCCTAGGATTTTCAAGCTACAACATCGAGACACATATCATTCGAT
>NW_025943875.1:0-12817 GCF_000764305.2 Hyalella azteca | reverse complement strand
TAATGGTGGCCAGTTCAGGCAGGTTTACTACCATAATCATCATTTGGGTAGTAATGGTGGCCAGTGGTCTCCTCCTGCCAGGCCGTGACGTGCACCAAGTCCCCCACGAAGGACGGCACCTCGCATCTGAAGAGGGCCACGTTCCCACGGATGACGCTCCTGGAGGGCGCCTCCAGCAGGTAACCTGTGCCACCACTGCAAGGGGGTTGCGAGTCGCAGCGACTTCCGATCAAGTCGAGAAGTAAAAATATACGACTACCTAACGACTTGCACTTTACGTGGGACCGAAGCAACCTTTGGAGTTCTCTGGTAGCATTTCCCATCTACTGTCCCGCAAAGGCATTAACGCAGACCAGCGCAGGCATCAACGCCGACCAGCACAGGCATCAACGCCGACCAGCGCAGGCATCAACGCCGAACAGCGCAGGCATCAACGCCGACCAGCGCAGGCATCAACGCCGACCAGCGCAGGCATCAACGCCGACCAGCGCAGGCATTAACGCAGACCAGCGCAGGCATCAACGCAGACCAGCGCAGGCATCAACGCAGACCAGCGCAGGCATCAACGCCGTGCTCTCTTAATCGCGCCAAACAAGCTAGGCTGTCAAATAAAGCTGAGTAAAACCCTTCGCCCAGTGACGGTATCCGCCCGAAGATTTCAGAAATTAAATTGACGACTTAATGTATCCATAAATAAACGGTTAACCACTTTACTGTTGACGGCAACTTGCGTCCTCAGGACTTTAGGTACACACATAATTTACGATATTTACGACGGTTAATGTATCCATAAATAAAGAGTTAACCCCTTGTCTTGAGACGGGAAATCGCGTTGCCAGGTTTTCAGGTGTGATTAACATTGACGACGTTTTATGTATCCGAAGACGTCCTTCGGTCGTCGTACTTGTAATTTTACGGTTCGGTAAGTTTTCCAGTTTAACCTCATATCACACACTTCTTCCAACATACTCTACCTACATATAAGGGTACATTCGTCCACTGTATGTAGAACACGTATCTGTACCTCACCAACATACACTTCCACGTTATGTAGAACACGTATCTGTGCCTTACCAACATACACTACCACGGTATGTAGAACACGTATCTGTGCCTTACCAACATACACTATAACCACGGTATGTAGAACACGCCACTCGTGCCTCGTATCACCAAGGTACCCTCGCAACATACCCTAATAACCGACTTTCCTCACGAATATAACTGTCTTAAAAGTAATTTTACAAATAATATATGTTTAGTGTAGCACGAAATTAACTAGCACCATATAAGTGGCCCGCATCACAGAACTACTACTAACTAACAGAACTACATCACAGAACTACTACTTACTAGAACTAAAAAGGAGACCCCGGTGGTCTCCTCCACCCAGCCCCGTCACCAAGTCCCCCATTTACCCCCATCGGCGAGAGGGAGGAACCTAGCCCCGCTGGTCTCCTCCACCCAGCCCGTGACGTGCACCAAGTCCCCGACGAAAGATGGCACCTCGCAGCGGAGGAGAGCAGAGTTGCCAGCTATGACATTTTTCGTGCCCACCTCCAAGTAGTAGTCCTGAGTCACCACTGGCATGTGTAGAACTTTTTAATGATTTATACTTACTATACAATACATATATAACGTATACAACACGCGTACGGCTTTAACACACGTATAACTATATGAATATTAAAAATATTTAACTTACATCTATGAGGCGCGTGAGTTGCTAACTAGTACATTGACGCTAGGAAAATGTGTGAACCTTAAAATTACTTCATAACATAACATAGCGATGTCGGCGCTGAAGAGTAGGCCTGATGTGGCCTGTCGCCGATTCTTGTACTTTTCGTGACGTACGCGTTCACAGATTTAAAAACAGGTCCTTTGACAAGATCTTTTCCAAACTGACGATAGTTTAAACTAGCTACTAGACTTCTACCAGGTTCGATATGGTGATAGGCATTTCAAGTCTGAACATATATTTTACATAGCTTTATCTAGTCTGTTCTTGAAGGCGTTCATACTTGGAGCGCCAACGATGCTATCGGGGAGGCTGTTCCACATGTCGGTGATCCGAAGCGATAAATATGTTGTCGCGTGGATAAATTGCAGGGCAGTTGTTTATCAAATTACCATACCATAAGACAAGCCAGTTCTTAAGAGTTCAAATGCATAAATGGTGGCTATGGACTTACAGCGCTATATATATATATGGCTTTAAACAAAACTTCATATAGGCTGCTAAGCCTATTAAAATGTTTACTCAAAGAGAGAATGTGCGCACCTTACGCTCCTGTTGCGCACCTTACGCTCCTGTTGCGCACCTTACGCTCCTGTTGCGCACCTTGCGCTCTTGTTGCGCACCTCTTTCGCACCTAATGCTAATCCTTAATGATTCTACTAACCATGATGGTACACTCCTACTTGTGATAAAAATGATACCCACGATAAAAGCATATAGTCCCAAAGTAACAGTACCCAGAAGAAGTACAGGATCCAGTACAAGCACAAGAAACCCAGTAAATACCCAGTACCAGTGAATTTTAGCCCAGTAAGTACCCAGTACACGTCAGCCCAATAAGTACTCATAACCAGTACACGTCAGCCCAGTAAGTACCCAGTACACATGAGCCCAGTAAGTAGCCAGTACACATGAGCCCAGTAAGTACCCAGTACACATGAGCCCAGTAAGTAGCCAGTACACATGAGCCCAGTAAGTACCCGGTACACATGAGCCCAGTAAGTACCAAGAACACGTGACCCCAGTAAACGTGAGCCCAATAAGTACTCAGAACCAGTACACATGAGCCCAGTAAGTACCCAGTAAGTGCCCAATACACGCCAGCCCAGTAAGTACTCATAACCAGTACACGTCAGCCCAGTAGATACCCAGTAAGTACCCAGAACCAGTACCCATGAGCCCAGTAAGTACCCAGTACAAATGAGCCCAGTAAAGGCCCAGTAAGTACCCAGTAAAGTGGACGGGTACAGGGTATCGCCGGACGTTTCTTCGTGCCACGAAGTTACCGCCACGAAGTCCGCCACGAAGCTGGGTATTTTGGCACCTGAGCAGCGCGCTGTTGCCACGTATCACGTACTCGGTGAGCACCTTCGCGTTGAACGCCTCGCTTACAACTGCCAGAGGCGCGAGACATATTGTCTTTCATTCATAAAAATGCAGCGGTACAACTGTCAGAGGCGCGAGACTTTCCGTCTTTCATTCATAAAAATGCAGCGGTTCATTAGGAAGAAATAGCGGTTCGTTAAGAAGAAAAAGCGGTTTATTAAGCACCTCCGCGTTGTACGCATCGCTTACAACTGCTAGAGGCGCGAGGCTTCACATCTTTCATTCATAAAAATGCAGCGGTTCATTAAAAAATGGCGGTTCATTAAGAAGAAATAGAGGTTCATTGGGAAGAAATAGCGGTACAAAAATAGGAAATAGCGGGCGTTGTACGCCTCTCTTACGACTGCCAGAGGAGCGACACTTACAGTCTTTCATTCATAAAAATGCAGCGGTACAACTGGCAGAGGAGCGAGACTTACTGTCTTCATAAAAATGCAGCGATACAACTGCCAGAGGCGCGAGACTTACTGTCTTTCATTCATAAAAATGCAGCGGTGCCACTGCCATAGGCGCGAGACTTACTGTCTTTCATTCATAAAAATGCAGCGGTACAACTGTCAGAGGCGCGCGACTTACCGGTACTGTCTTTCATTCAAAAAAATGCAGCGGTTCATTAAAAAAATAGCGGCTCATTAAGAAGAAATAGCGGGCGTTGTACGCCTCGCTTACAACTGCCAGAGGCGCGAGACTTCTCGTCTTTCATTCATAAAAATGTAGCGGTTCATTAAAAAATGGCGGTTCATTAAGAAGAAATAGCGGGTCATTAAGAAGAAATAGCGGGCGTTGTATGCCTTGCTTACAACTGCCAGAGGCGCGAGACTTTCCGCGCCTCAGAGGTTCACTCAGTAGGAATGGCGGTTCATTAAAAGGAAATAGCGGGCGTTGTACACCTCGATTATAACTGCCGTGGCGCGAGACTTACTGTCTTTCATTCATAAAAATGCGACGGTTCCTTAAGAAGAAATAGCGCTTAATTAAGAAGAAATGACGGTTCATTAAAAGGAAATAGAAGGCGTTGTACACCTCTCTTACAACTGCCAGAGGCTCGAGACTAACTGTTTTTCATTCATAAAAATGCAGCGGAACAACTGCCAGAGGCGCGAGACTGTCTTTCATTCATAAAAATGCAGCGGTACAACTGTCAGAGGCGCGAGATTTACAGTCTTTCATTCATAAAAATGCAGCGGTATAACTGCCAGAGGCGCGAGACTTACTGTCTTTCATTCATAAAAATGCAGCGGTACAACTGTCAGAGGCTCGAGACTAACTGTCTTTCATTCATAATAATGCAGCGGTACAACTGCCAGAGGCGCGAGACTTACTGTATTTCATTCATAAAAATGCAGCGGTTTCATTAAGAAGAAATGGCGGCTCATTAAGAGGAAATTTTCGTGTTTAATTCAGGAGAAATATAACGCAGTCGACGAGGTAGAGTATGGTAAATAAAAATATAATAATTGATCATATGATCAATAATGTTTAATATAGACGATAACTTAAGGGTCGACAATGAGGTAAATGCTATTTCGAAGAATATAGTGCGATTTTGCTGTAATTACAGTGAATTAAAAATTGTTTTCTATCCCGCGCCTTGACGCACATCATAGCTGTCAACACCAAGTTTAAGGTACATTAAAACCTAACTTAATGACAGCCCAACTTGAAAACAATCAACCCGTTTAAACTAAACTACAATTGAAAACAATTTATTTACAAGCAAAGTTCATTACAGCCAAACTAAATCCCAGGAAATCTGGCCTGTTGATAAATGAGCTGGACGAGTTAGCTTTGCTTGTCCAGCAACTACCATAAATGGGCTGGACATGAAAGCCCCTCCCTCCCGTCCAGCAACTACCATAAATGTACTGGACATAGAAGGCCCAGCAACTACCATAAATTGACTAGACATGGGATGTCTACCGCCTAGCAACTACCATATATGGATTGGACATATAAGGCCCACTCCCCGCTCAACAACTACCATAAATTGACTGGACATAGAAGGCCCCGCAACTACCATAAGTGGACTGGACATAGAAGGTCACTGTATAATATACAGTATAATTATACCACTGTATAATATACAGCATGATTATACCACTGTATAATATGAAGTATAATTATACCACTGGTAATCACTGATGCGCGGAAAGAATAAGCAACGTCTTGAGGACAATTCCTCTAACAAAAATCACGTTATGACGGATCATCTGTCCAAGAGTCGCTACACTCGGCTTTAAATTATCCTGGGTCAGCGACATCAGCTTCGGGCCAGAGTCTCTTTTCCGAATTTATAATCGCCTGAGAGAAGTCAGGTGTTAGACTGGCCGAGTCTTGCCGCTGCCCAGAGGCTGAATTTCAAGTCCGGCCGAAGCGGATATGAGCGGCTTATTTATGCGCAACCCGAGTCCTGGGCGGCACTTGGTGCAGGGTCGGGCCAGCATACGAATTATGTTGAGGGTTATTCTCGCCACAACGAAGTTTCGCCGACAAACCTACACCAAATCGTGGACATATATAAACTACTACGAAAATGTAAGATTGCACACAATGTGCTACCATACTAGAGGAAACGGAAGATGTGTATAGGAACATAGGAGATGAAACGCATCTTAAATAAAATTATTTTAGAATTATTTGTTTTCTAAGCAACGCGTTCAACAGTGACGCCTGCGATCAAAGCAGGAGGAAGCGACGATGAGCAAGAATCACGCAATATATGCACACTCCAAAAAATCATTAGGTCATATTGTCCAAATAGTGAAATCCAGTGCGGGTACGACGTGAAGTTTTCATATGATCCATTTACCTCGGACGGCACCGTATTTCAGAGCAGCGGAACATGCCATGTCATTTGCTTGTTCTGGCTGTTGCTGCGAGTTGCCCATGAACAATCACCCATCAAAGATACTATAACACTGGCAGCGGTAATCGAAGTTTTTGTTATTTAATTCCAAATCCGAGGATATTTGTAGCATTTATCAAGAATACTTGAGCCCCTACCTTTTCTGCTACAATCAATGAAATACCTTAGCAACACAACTACTGGTATACCCCAAAACCTAACTTCTTACCACTTCACAATCCTACCTTAATGACACAACTATTGACATACCCCAACACCTACTTTTTTATAACTTCACAACCCTACCTTAGCGACACAACTACTGACATGCCTCAACAACTACTGACATACCTCAACACCTACCTTCTTATCACTTCACAACCATACCTTAGCGACACAACTACTGACATACACCAACACCTACCTTCTTATCACTTCACAACCATACCTTAGCGACACAGCTACTGACATACCCCAACACCTACCTTCTTACTACTTCACAACCCTACCCCAGCGACATAACTACTGACATAACCCAACACTACCTTCTTACTACTTCACAACCCTACCCTAGCGACATAACTACTGACATACACCAGCGCCTGCCTTATCACTTCACAACCCTACCTTAGCGACATAACTACAAACATCTACACCAATACTACTCAATCTACAGCCAATCTGTTATACCCCATTCCTCTTCCACTTCAGTAAACCATCACGGGGTTGGTGATTTGGATTACAGCAGGCACCCAAGTGGTAGGTTTACTACCATAATCATCATTTGGGTAGTAATGGTGGCCAGTACAGGCAGGTTTACTACCATAATCATCATTTGGGCAGTAATGGTGGCCAGTACAGGCAGGTTTACTATCATAATCATCATTTGGGCAGTAATGGTGGCCAGTACAGGCCGGCAGGTTTACTACCATAATCATCATTTGGGTAGTAATGGTGGCCAGTACAGGCAGGTTTACAACCATAATCATCATTTGGGTAGTAATTGTGGCCAGAGGTCTCCTCCTGCCAGGCCGTGACGTGCACCAAGTCCCCCACGAAGGATGGAACCTCGCATCTGAATTCTGAAGA
Source organism: Hyalella azteca (assembly GCF_000764305.2). NCBI lineage: Eukaryota > Metazoa > Arthropoda > Malacostraca > Amphipoda > Hyalellidae > Hyalella > Hyalella azteca. The sequence continues at coordinate 5,756 of NW_025943875.1, read as the reverse complement.
GGGCAGCGTTGCCGCGGATGACGTACCTATTGCCGGCCTCAGCGACATATTCCTGCGCAACAACTGCACCACGTCGCCAGTTAGTGGCCCGTTAGACACAGGTATTCCGTCCAACAATACGAGAATGGCCGGGTTTTATGGGCATGGCAGGTGCCTTGCACGGCTAGTGTTAATGCTTCTATGCTTAATGCTTTCCTGCTTCTATGCTTAATGCTTTCCTGCTTCTTTTCATTAATGCTTCTATGGAAGGCATTAGTGAATATAATACTGGGCCGAGATTGGCATACGCCTGACCTATGCCCGGCAGCATGGTGTGAACCTGGCCTAATGGAACTGCGACCTATTTCGTCTGCGACCCAAGAAACCACGATTTCTGAGTCTTATAAGCGGCGATTCGTAATTAGGTGTCGTTAAAGACGCGTCACGGCCACACTTGAAATGCCGCCTACACGCAGCAAAGTAGAATTGTTGCAGCTCGCCGGGGTTCAAACTCACGATTCGGGGCTCCCTTTGCAGTGCCGCTCGGCCACTCGACCGCTGTGATGGCAATATGGGAACTGCGATTCGCTTGGATCATATGTGACCCATACCATCAACTACTCCCAATTAAAATATTTTTGGCGGCATCACGCCAAAGCAAATTCAGATCCCAAAGTTATCAACACTTTAATCAGAAGGGAACATCAGTTGTTATAACTGACCTTTACGATGAGACGGATCAAATACTGGAGTGAAAATACCGCAATAAAAGTTGCTCCAAATATACGCAGTAAATTAGCGAAATTATTAGCACTTGGTAACACGGCAAACCTTTTAGCTGATAGGTCACGAACTTTTAATGGGTTGCATTCATATACTAAGTTCAAATTTTTGCACAAAAATTTCCATACCAATCCAGCTCTTATAAAAAATATGTGATATACACGAACCTCACGAGAATATAGCATTTTCATGCATCATGGATAGCAGGCGGCCAGGCCGTACATAGAGCATTATTCGGGACCTCCTAATCGGACTCTTGAGCCCTGTATCCGGACTGCGCCCTACATCGATGGCCTTACAATAGGACTCTCAAGCCCTGTATCCGGACTAAGCCCTACATAGAAGACCTCATAATCGGACTCTTGAGCCCTGTATCTAGACTGTGCCCTACATTGGTGGCCTTACAAGCGGATTCTGTGATCTTGTATCCCGACGGAGCCCCCATATAAAGGCCTTAGGTCTTATAAACGGAATTCGAGTCCCAGTGTCTCGAGTTACGTAGCCCAGTTCCCGGACGGTGTTACTGAGCAGGCTAGATTCGTATGGCTATTCCACTTATATAAAGTGGTTTATAAACAAAACTATTTGTACACGCACTCATAAGTGCACTCCTACATACATTTGATGATTCACCAATCGACTGTTGAAGTTCTATCCATGTTAGCAACGTCTGAATTTAAGGAACAGATGCCAAAGTAGTGCGCAGATATGGCACAATTTCGTGCGTGCTCATTCGGTTAGAGAACTCGCGAAAAACTCGTGTAACTAATGATCCGAACAAATTGGATTTTTTAAAGAAGTTGCAATCGACCATTCATGACTCGAGCTAAAGTTATTGATGGGCATCAGCGCTGGATGATTGTTCGAAAATTATGTCGGAAAGAAGGTTGAAAACAACGTTCCGGCGGAAACGGTTATACATTATATCCTTTTTATAGACCCTCACTAGACTATCATCTTTCTAGAACACGCTTCAAAGAGAGAACACTAGCATCTCCCTACCTAGCGCTAGACTACCCAACTTTCTACGACAGGTTAGATATAGAGAACACTAGCGTCCCCCTAACTAGCGCTATGCCTATCCAATTTTCTAGGATAGGTTACGAAGAGAGAGCACTAGAATCCCCACTAGCCACTATAGTACCAACTTTCTAGGACAGGTTACATAGAAAGAGCACTAGAATCCCCCACCTAGCACTAGACTACCCAACTTTCTACGACAGGTTACAAAGAGAGAGCACTAGCATCTCCCCCTACCTAGCACTAAACTACCCAACTTTCTAGGACAGATTACAAAGAGATTGCATTAGCATCCCTCACCTAGCGCTAGACTACCGAACTTTCTAGGGCCGGTTACAAAAGATAGCAATAGCATCCCTCACCTAGCGCTAGACTACTCAACTTTCTAGGACCGGTTATAAAGAGCTAGCCTTAGCATCTCTCCACCTAGCGCTAGACTACCCAACGTTCTAGGACAGATTAAAAAGATACACTAGCATCCCTCCACCTAACACTAGACTACTCAACTTTCTACGACCGGTTACAATGAGATGGCACTAGCATCCCTCCACCTAGAGCTAGACTACTAAACTTTCTAGGAAAGGTTACAAATAGAGAGCACTGGAATCTCAACCTAGCGCTTGACTACCCAATTTTCTGGAATATGTTACAATGAGAGAGCACGGGCATCCCCCATCTAGCTCTAGATAGTGAACCCTGCACTTCTCTACCGGCTACCGCCACCTATCACCACGTCTACCACCACCTGCATTTTTAAGCAACACCCTCTCTGCTACCATAACGAGTGGCAGCATCGTCACTGGTACCATAACGAGTGGTAACACCCTCTCTGCTACCATAACGAATGGTAACACCATTTCTGCTACCAGAATGAATGGTAACACCCTCTCTGCTACCAGAATGAATGGTAACACCCTCTCTGCTACCAGAATGAATGGTAACACCCTCTCTGCTACCAGAATGAATAGTAACACCCTCTCTGCTACCAGAATGGATGGTAACACCCTCTCTGCTATCATAACGAGTGGTAACCCCGTCACTGGTACCATAATGAGAAGTAGGTAGGATTGTGACGCCGTTCGTCTCTTCGTCCCAGGCCGTAACGCTGACGTAGTCTCCAGTGAACGTCGGAATAACGCACTTCATGACGCCTGCGTTACCGACGATGACGAACTCGTTATTGACCTCCGCACGGTACTCTTGCTGTATCACTGATACGGACACACAGATAACGCCGTTACAAGATATACAGATAACGCCGTTACAAAATGAACCGATAACGTTATAACAGTCAAGCGACGATACAGAGACAGTTACAATGATAAGATCCTCGGGTATAACGTGCCAGGAAGATTGTGCTGAGGACATGCTGGTGCACCGCCTTCGCCGGCTACCAAGCCCCGCCCACCAGCGACACCGAGAAATGAACTGAGCTTCCTGAGGCTCGAACCCATGCCTCACTTCTCTCATATCCTGGTGCCCTACCACTGCCCTAGAGTGGCGACTATAGTGTATGATGTCATGATGGTAGCGTCATGATGGTTAACTGTGACATTATAATGACGAAGCAGGAGCATTACACAAGAATGACCAACACGCTGCCTAGCGACCATCACGTCACCTAAGACCACAACACTGCCTAGTGACCATCACGTCGCCTAAGACCACAACACTGCCTAGTGACCATCACGTCGCCTAAGACCACAACACTGCCTAGCGACCATCACGTCGCCTAAGACCACAACACTGCCTAGTGACCATCACGTCGCCTAAGACCACTACACTGACTAATGACCATCACGCTGCCTAGGGACCATCACGTCGTCTAAGACCACTACACTGCCTAGTGACCATCACGCTGCCTAGTGACCATCACGCTGCCTAGTGACCATCACGCTGCCTAGTGACCATCACGCTGCCTAGTGACCATCACGCTGCCTAGGGACTATCACGTCGTCTAAGACCACTACACTGCCTAGTGACCATCACGTCTCCAATCTCCGTGCCCTTATCTCCAACATCCTTTTTCCCACATGCCTACTGCCTATACCTCCAATCTCTACACTGCCATGTACCCTACTCCCATACCATCTAGGACCTCTGTCCTACACTCCCAGGAACCCTGTCCTTCAGTTACTGGAAATCTGTCCTACAGTTCCATAAATTTTATCCTACAATTTCCGAATACTCTAGCCAACGGTTAATCCAAGGGTATTTCCCCTAACAAAATTTGAATGAATGCCCGATTCTCCATCAGGTGCCGCCCAGGACTCGGGGAGCGCGCAAATTAGCCGCTAATCTCCGCTTCGGCCGGGCTTGAAGTGCCGCCTCTAATCTACTTGCAAACTCGGTCTTACGCGATTTCAACCAACTCTTGTCATACTCTCAGTACAATATAAGGTCAGAAAAACATACTCTTCTCCCTTTGGCTAAAATGTATCGGGGTTGGTGATTTGGACTACAACCTGCACCAGGTTTGAAAGCAGGTCCACTACCATAATCATCATTTGGGTAGTAATGGTGGCCAGTACAGGCAGGTTTACTACCATAATCATCATTTGGGTAGTAATGGTGGCCAGTACAGGCAGGTTTACTACCATAATCATCATTTGGGTAGTAATGGTGGCCAGTGGCCTCCTCCTGCCAGGCCGTGACGTGCACTAAGTCCCCAACGAAGGACGGCACCTCGCACCTCAAAAGGGCCGCGTTGCCCCGGATGACATACCCCTTGTTGACGTCGGTGTCGTACTCTTGGCGTACCACTAAGGGGGAACGTCTGATTGGTTTATCATGAACCATTGGGTATTCTTAATGGTACCCGAGACCAACTCATCGTTTCGTCTCATAGGTTTCCCGGTTTCCATCTATTGAGTAGCTGTTGTTATTATAATTGCCCATCCTGACAGTGGCGACCAGGAAGAGGAATGGGTGATAGGTCAGTTTTTCAGGGAACTAAAGCCACAGGTAGTTTCACGACCTTCTTTGGCTCGCTGACCCGCCATAATCATTATTACACAACACCCTGGACAAGCCACGTACTCATTTAGCAGCCAGAATTGAATGAATTGAAGAGTTAGCCACGACCCGAGCTTCCCGGAAAAACTTGTCCAACATGGGACTCGAACCCCCGTGTCGCAGAGTGCGAGAGACAGAGTCTCTCACCACTACACCACACAAGTTGTCGGGTCCCATTAATAGTTCTCTATTTCGGAATGAGACACTAAAGGTAAACTCTAATGGGTTCATCGTGAACTATTGGGTTTCTTTACTGGTATATCTAAGACCATCTAATGATTTCGTCTAATGGGTTTCTCGGTTTCCATTTCTGGAGTTTCCATTTTGGAAAGCCAAAAATGGCTTTCTATTTCGGGCAGGACAGTAAAGAAAGACGTTCAAACAAGTGACGAAGGCTAACGTAGGAAACAACGCAATGAATAAACTATCGCGCACAAACGTTGCTTCTACCAACGTTCACAGCCATAAACCCTCGCAGCAACGTTTCCATGCATACAAACGTTTGCGCTTTCACTTAACCACACTTATAAGTACATGGCTTAACGTTTGTTGCCTCATAGTCAGTATAGCGCATGGCTGAACATAGCCAATATAGCGCATGGCGAAACGTTTGTTGCCACATAGCCAATATAGCGCCTGGCGGAACGTTTGTTGCCACATAGTCAGTATAGCGCATGGCTGAACGTTTGTTGCCTCATAGTCAGTATAGCGCATGGCTGAACGTTTGTAGCCGCATAGCCAGTATAGCGCATGGCTGAACGTTTGTTGCTACATAGCCAGTATAGCGCATGGCTGAACGTTTGTTGCCACATAGCCAGTATACAGCGCATGGCTGAACGTTTGTTGCCTCAGTCAGTATAGCGCATGGCTGAACGTTTGTTGCCACATAGTCAGTATAGCGCATGGCTGAACGTTTGTTGCCACATAGTCAGTATAGCGCATGGCTGAACGTTTGTTGC
>NW_025943874.1:0-1371 GCF_000764305.2 Hyalella azteca | reverse complement strand
TATTTATTTTTCGTTCTTGTTTCATTTCGAAGATAAAATTGGAGTGAGTGAGTGATACTGATAATAAAAGTTGCACTTAGCTGAAGCAAGAGTGTGTCGAATTTTTTGGATATCATAAAAATTGACCATTTGCTGATAAAAATCTAAAAAAGCCTTATCGGGTAAAAATTCCGTCGAGCATGGCGTTCGTGGCGCGATAAAATGACAGTCTGGTACTTGGATGAATGACCGTACAGTTACATATTGTATCTCAAACTCATAATTACTTTGATTTCTAGTTCTGAAGCCATTAATTCTGAATCTTCAATTTTTTCGTGTAACCTAAAAAATTAATATCATTAATTGTATGGAATCGAGTTCCGCATTTTTTGAGTAGGAGTTAATCATTTCGTTGCTGTGTGAGGGGCATCAGTTGATGGCATTTGTTTTTCGTATTGTTTTAATACTTTGACTCCGATTGCTTAATCTTGTACTATTATTTAATTTTTTGTACTGTTTTAACAGGGTTGCCAGACGGTCATTTTTTCCGGACAAATTCCGTGATTTAGTTTTTCTCAATTGCGTTGGCCGGCTAAAATTTATGATAGGGGTACTTCCTAATTAAATTTTAAATACTGCAAAAAGAAAATAAATGGATTTTTTATAGCGGAACCTACAAATAAACTAGTATATATTGAGTTATCGGCCTTTTTTAGCCATTTTTGTTCTCGGATTTGGCCGATTTTAGGCAACCTGAATTATGTACCTATACGTCCTGGAGAAATACATTTCGTGGTACGCATATGTACCACTTCGGAGTCAACGTGTTAATTTATTAACCTCAAATTGATTAACCTCAACTAATATTGATCAATTATAATTGATTAACCTCAATTAATACTTCAATTGAAATTAATGTAATTGTTGATATGAAGCCTCTGACTGCATCACACCCGTGAGTTTGTGCTTGTTTCGTTTTATGTGCATTCCAGTTTTCCATTCAGTTATTCCCACTTGCTAGCATTTTTACAAATGTATGAAAATTTACACTCGATAGCAAACATTAATTGAATCAATGTTCTTGAGTGGAGTATAAACAAAACCTCATATTCCACACCTTTTAGACGGCCTTAATTATGCATTTCCCAATAGTATTAAATTATTGCAGATTTTGAGTCAAGTCTAATTTTTTTATGTCGGCAAACATGTATATTCATTTCATATAAATGTGTGAGCATTTTATATCAGAAAACAAAAATATTTAACTTATATGAAAAATAATTTTATGTATCTAAAATAAAACTTTAAGATAAAATTGTTGAATAGTTATCTTTTTACGCCATTTTTTCGTTCAAAATTATGTAATTTGAAGTATTCTTCGTGAACGTGAAT
>NW_025943873.1:0-355 GCF_000764305.2 Hyalella azteca | reverse complement strand
AGCCAATAACATCATTCTGGGCGGCGGCGGTGACGACACCCTGCGTGGCATGGGCGGCAACGACCTGTTGTCTGTCGACGGCTTGCAGTTCATCAATGCGTCGGGCGCCACAGTTGAAATTGCCAAGGTGGGTGCCAAACTTGCCTGGCAGCAACTGCCTAACCGTGAATGGACATGGTTTGGCCAGGTGATTGAAAACGTTCAGAAGTCCACCGGCGCGCAGGTGGCCGAGGGCGGCGAGGGCGATGATGTGCTATTCGGTTCTGCTGGTTCAGACACCCTGCGTTCCGATTTGGGCAACGACACCATGATTGGTGACTTCGCTCAAATCCGCTTTGCGGCTGACGGCATGGTT
>NW_025943872.1:0-599 GCF_000764305.2 Hyalella azteca | reverse complement strand
GGAAAACGGACTGAATATGAGGTAGTTTACGTGCAACCAAGGCAAAGATAGTTCAAAATTATTCGGCCTTAGTTTTTTTCTTTTAAAACAATGCGAATAATGGACAATGGACTTGTATTTTGTAAGAAATGAACGCGGTTAATGGATCCTGTCCGTACACAAATAACGATAATCACTAGTCACAACTTTAAGGGTATACTAGCTATTGTCTGCAATAAAATTTCGAGGTCCCAGAAAATGTTGCAATGAATTTTAGCGTTGCAATTAATAAACGGCAATACCATAATAAATTTCGCAGGGATTATGTTCAAACATGGCGCGAAAATTGTGAACGATCATCAACTTATATAAAGACTGGCACAACTTATTCAAAGATGGCAACAGTACAGAGAGTATATTAAACTGCTTTCTGTTCGTCCCAGGCAATAAGAAAATACAATTCTACCGACAAATTTCTAGGGAAAGATGTAAATCATAGTCTTATCACTTTCAGGGAATACGAAGCATTCGTATCACATTTCAGCAGAGTTCGATGTATTAGTTTAGAATTCAGTCAGCTACATTTGTTATAAATTCACGAAATCTTTTCACCAAATGTT
>NW_025943871.1:0-131275 GCF_000764305.2 Hyalella azteca | reverse complement strand
AGTACCTTATAGTTTTGTGTTGATTAATAAAGATGAGCACCCCGGTTCTGGAAAATATTTCAAAAATTTAAATCAATTATATATTCCACAGAAGTATTTTTCAGGCAACCGCTCTAGGTTATTCTCGGTAAAAGAGTGTAGTAAAATCGGGGTAAATGATCGGTAGCCTGTTATGCTGTTTGTGCAAATTCAGGGTAATAATATCGTATGAGGTTTTATTCGGGAGTAATTGGGCAATTTTGTTGGACAAGATTCGTAATAATATTGAAGGAGGTTTTATTCGGGAGTAATTGGGCAATTTTGTTGGACAAGATTCGTAATAATATTGAAGGTAATTGGGTAATTTTGTTGGACAAGATTCGGAGTAAATGGTTGTGGTGACCTATGATTTAAGCTGTTTATGGAAAGTGTGACGGTAGGCCTATTATCTATACTACTCGTGTCGATAAGCCGAACACTTCGCTGGGCTCTTGGGCTCCTCGAACTCGTTTAAGAGAAGAGACGGCGTCTGGATTTGGCAGCTGATCTGCTCATACGTTATCCACAATCTATTTCACAGACCAGATTACAGAGCCAACGATGGAATTTAGCCTTTGAAAATTAGTCGCTCATCATTTTCTGAAGGGAAGTAGTGAAACGATTGGAAGACTGGCCGAACATTATTCATAAATAGATTAGACTGGCACAACCTTTTTAGAGCCTATATCCATGTGAATGATTTAATTGAGTAGATCTCATATATAAGGAAACGATATTAAATATGAACGTTTGATCGCGTCTTTCAGGGATTCGTGTATGGATGAAATAAATGGACAACTGCTGGAAACCTCTTTCTCTGCCATATCTATAAAACTATAATGAGTATCTAACCCCCTAAAATAAAAACGATCAATGCCGTATTTGAAAAGATCTCTGCAAATCGAATGAAGATTTCCAAAAGTATCCGACAGAAATGACCATGTTGAGAGAAAGCAAAGTGGGCATGAAAAAAAGTAATCTAATAGTTTCTTCTCGAGGCTCGGCTTCATAAACATGGATGCATAAGATGCCTGCATGACTTCCGTCGCTATGGAGGAAGACCTACGATGTACGCACAGAGGATAGTGAATATGGAAGAGCCCAGCCAAGTGAAAGCTCTTGGCTTGGCTCCAAACTGAAATGAATATTTAAGAGGTCGTGCAGCACCCACGCCATTGCATGGAAAGTTTGGCTTCCTTGTCCCTGTTCAGTGACACTTCGACTGCATGGTGAGTGATTCCTGCCTCGAACTAACGTCTCCAAATTAGCAGAAGCTTTTCTAATCAATTCTGTGTCAACGACGTAACTTTGCTCGGTCCCTGTCACAAAGAACCATTTTTACAATGAACGGCTCGTGGACTTGGCCGCTAAACCTCGACACAGAAGCAACTGGAGGATTTCTCGATCATTCAGTTTCGGCGCAATTAATATCGTTCCTGATTAAAGTTTCCTCCATGATTGTCTAGGCTAGACTTGTAACTCATGATGGCATCGTTTACATCTGTTTGCAATGACGTCGCAAGCAGGCGCACGCTAAGAAAAGTGGAGGAATTTCAGTTATTTATAAAATAATCCAATTCTCTGGTACGAGTTGAAATGGAACGAAACATCGTAATTTTTACACAATAAACGGAAGCGATATTTATAGGCATGTCATATAAAGACATATGCTCTATCGAGAAAAAACAACTGGATTCTACAGATAGTGCCTACCGATGCAATTACCTAGAAATTAATTAAAAATTACTTTTGTCATGTTAATGCACACTCGAGAGGTTATAAGTCTCACTACATTGAGTGACATGTATCAATATTCTTCATGCCGTAGTTTATGTTATTCGTGAGCAAATGTTACGGTGCTTCGGTCATTTTATCTGTGTTTCTCTAATACAACGCAGTGTTTCTCGCAAAACAAAAACACGCCTGAGAAACTCTTCAATGTTCACCGCAAATAAATTAGAATGAAAACATCGAGTCTCACTGCAGTACAATGGATTCCTTTTAATCCCTGCACGAGCTCTGAAATAACAAAACTGACACGAAGAGAACTCTAGAGCAGCCGCGGATGTCGGTGAAGAGCCCTCTAGGAACACGCGATTGCGTCATTAAAGCAGAGACACATAAGGGAAGGGTAACTATTAAAAAATATCGCTGTGTAAAACCATGCACCTAAAGCTGGATAAAAATATCAACTAAAAAGATTCTAAAATTCTTGTTAGTTATGAAAAGCCATGAATAATTTAAATTATTTTTCTCGAAACTCCGTCGCAGAGCCTGCCTTGCAAATAAATTACAATTTAAATATTCATGCAGGTTAGAACATTGTTCGCACCTGCGGTCATTTAACATTTATTCATTTATTATTTATCCGCTTTTTACCGCAAAACTCGTCATAATTGCATAGAAAAGTTCATAAAAACGCTCCACCCCTTCAACAAACTGATTTCCAAGTAAGACGCGAATAATCCTTTCCAAATAAATTGAAATTTTCACGAATTTATAAAGAAAACGAGAAGTGTATTATTTCCTCCTAATTACCTACCAATAATAATTCCAAGAATTTGAGTGAAAAACGAATTGTGCGATAATAATTTTTCGATCACTATTTGCCACTGAATTCGCTCATGTTAAATCTGTCAATATTTATAAAGTCACTTCATTTATTATGAATGCTTCACGACAACGAATCTATTGGAACCAAGCGAGAGCTCAAAATTATTAAATTCAGTTTGATTGAAGACAAATACCGAAATAAATTTTTAACCAAAATATCAATACATTTTAATTAAACGAGTTACATTCAAATTAACACATCATCGATACTATCCTCCTGAAAACAAACATTCAAATGACATAAAAGAAAAAAACTCAGCGCCGTTTACCATTTCAGATAAGAATATATGTTCGAGCTCACAGATGATAATAGTAAGACCAAACTGCCACAGGAAGTGTGCCTACGTCGGCTGAGTCGTCTGGCAAGTTCCCTTTAGATTCTCCAGGCCTCGCAGCTCGTAAGATGAAGCAGTTTACTTGGTAGGTCCTCTCTCGATCTGGAGTTCGGTGTCTTCTGCTCAAGACAGCAACTTGCTGGGCTTTTAGCCAACTTGCTCCTGCAAATGGAGATGAGCAGGCGAGCGGCTTCGCTGAAGCTGAGTGATCATTTGGTTCAGTCGCGAAAATGTCTGCGAAACATCAAGCGTGACACTCAGTTTCACGGCCGTCAGGAAGTCTTGATGTAAAACCTCAATTTTGCCAACATTGCACACACGAAAAGCAAAGTAAACGCTTTTCTGACTTGACTGCTGGAGCAATAAAGCTGCTCGCAGTTGGAAGAACGTCATTACTAAGTAGGGCAAATACAGCGATTCCCCAAGGTGTAAACATAATCATATAACCAAAATCTGAGATTCGCAAGTGTCAGGAAATCAAGAATTTTGCATTCGTTGTTGTTGCTGTTCGGATGACAAACTGCGCGGCAAGTTCAGCAAACAAGAATCAAAGATTGAGACAGTGGGGGACCATGCGTGCTGTTTATGACCACCCATTATGTATATGATATTTACTGGCGCCCGAGTGTACACTATTTATTGGGATCCCCGAGCTGCAGGCTATTTACTGTGTCCTGTTGGCAGCCGGCATGCGGCCATTACCCGACCATGGCCCGGCTGTAGGGAGGCTATAGGATCATGCACCAGCAGGCGCCTCCTTTGGCTTTATTGATGACCTGCAATGGCGCGGCAGGTGGTCTAATATGAACCTCCATAGCTGCCTAATTTGCGCAGCTGGTCCAGGTATTTGATATTTTCTACAATAAAAACAATCATCAATCCATCATCAAGGGAGATTCATAATAATTATCCAGCCTGTTAGATGACAAACTTGTTCGTCAAAAGAAAGTTTAATTTATCAAATGAGCCATTTCGAATAACCTTATGTATGAAATAAATGCATGCCTAAAGCTTTCTCCTGGTCCAAAAATCAAGCAATCAAGCCACTGAGAAAAAAAATGGAGTTCTTCAATTCAAGTTAAAATTGCAGCTTCCGTGCATTTTTTACCAGTACAAAAGTTCATAAGCCGAATTTCAAGCATTTATATTTTTTGCAGACGAGCTTTTTGCTTAATTTATTTCAAATCAAATAAGAGGTCGTAATTAAATAATCTCGGAAATTTTCCATCAGGAGCTTAGAAAGTTACCTGAACCATGAGTCGAATGAAACTAAATTATGTAGCATGGTTATAAATTGTTTTCACCATTTTGATTGAATAAGACGTTCTTTATCACAAGCAAGCACCGTCGTCCGTGAAATCACTTTTTAAAGCTAAACCTACTGAATTGTAGTAGAGCCGCTAGAGCGAACACCAAAACCATAGAACATTTTACTGGATTCTTCTATATACACAATCCTTGCAGTGTGAGGACGAAATCGGTAATTTGATTTATGGCTAAGAATAAGATGGTCTCAAAAGTTTGAAGACTGTAATGGTCATAAAATGATCGAGATAGATGGCACGCAGGACTGGAGACTGGAATAGTCCTTTGATGACCGAGTTCGGCTGCATGCAAGACTGGAGACTGTAGACTGGAATAGTCTTAGGATTATCGAGTTCGGCTGCATTCAAGACTGGAGAATGAAGACTGGAATGGCCATGAGATATTCGAGTTTGGCTTCATGCGAAACTGAAACTGAAGACTTAAGACTGGAATGGTCTTAAGATGATCGAGGTCAACTAGTATATGCAAGACTGCCTTCGAGATACCAGCAGATAAATGCGGCGCCCGGCGTAAGGAAATTAAACCAATCGTTAATGCAACAATAAGCGCGTGTATTTTTCATGTATTTACTACAGTCGCTCCTGAATTGTTCTGACACTCGGTCAGTCTGTGGCACCAAATAGCAGTACCGAGATAAATCTATTGCTTGTAGCGACTGCTGCCAATACAACAGATCAATCATTGAATATCGAATGAAATATCAACTACATCTTCGATAAAACGAACTGATTGGCACATTTTACATAACATAACCTAGCTCAACATAACTCATAGCCCTGAACTACTTTGGAATCAAATTACCGGGAAGATCGATAATATATTTTGATTTGAAGCTTTAAATACTTTGAGAAAACTAACGGTAATTACTTCTTCGGAACGATTAATTTGACTTTAATGTTTCTATTCATAATATCGACCATTAGCCGCCAGCGACCGTTGAGATGTCAATCACCGATGCGTCCGTTGGCGTGCTGTGATGCTGGCCGTGTGTCGTGCAGTGATGCTGGCCGTGTGTCATGCTGTGATGCTGGCCGTGTGTCGTGCTGTGATGCTGGCCGTGTGTCGTGCTGTGATGCTGGCCGTGTGACGTGCTGTGATGCTGGCCGTGTGTCGTGCTGCGATGCTGGCCGTGTGTCGTGCATTCTGAATTCCGGACTCCATTGATACGTGCCATTTTCAGGACCGAATGCATTAATAGAAGTGGTTCTGTGGTTTTTGAGGAATCCCTTGAAGTGGGGGTATATTTCAGTGAAACAAGCTTCAACATGAATAAAAAGACACATTTATAAACTGAACCATTGGTAAAAAGATGATACATATTTATTCTGCAACAAAGAAATAGAGATTAATTATTATTCCGTGACGTAAACAAAAAACATTTCTAATCTGAAACATTGGTAGAAAGATACATTTCAATTCTGCAACATCCAAATAAAGACTAATTTTTATTCGGTGACATAAATAAAAATAAACACATTTCTAACCTAAAACATAAGTAAAAAGATACATACATTTTCATGGCTTTTCGAGCAATAATTCATGAAGCGAATTTCTGAAATTCTTAATTTTCCTAGCCACGGCGCATATTTTATGCACTTTCAAGTTCCTGGCCCAGTTTGCATATGTAAGTTTATTTCTATTCTAAAAATAAACACATCAACGATCTTTTAAAAAGTTAACTTTGTCTTCTAAAAGAATTATCATGAAATTTATTTACACTCACATGGGATTTTGCTTCGCTGAATTAAGTTCGGTTGCGCTCGTAGAATATATACATACGTACGTATAGATTTTTATAAATATTTAAATCAGATTTTCATCACTGTGGTCACGGTCCTCAAAATAGCTCGGACTGTCCATTAGCGGAAGCAGAGCTTCAGTGGGAATCCATAAAAAATTCAGTGGAACTCTCGAGTTTTATCAGATGAGGTCAGCCCTTTGGTCAGACTCGCAGTGAAGTAACCGAGTCTCGTTTACTCACATGTTCGAGGTAAAAACCATGTTAATACTAAAGAGTTAAAAAACGAAAATTTTCGCACGAGAGCGAGTCATTTTAGAGAAAATGTTAAAAAAATGGCAAAACATGAGACTTTTTCTGCGTTTCAAATACGAATTGAATCAATTTTCAAGTTTCTTCTTCCTAAAGCTTAACTTACACCAAAAATCAATGAAAAATATATCATATTCTGAAATAGGAAATGACAATGAAAAGCTAGTTTTTTTTCTCGCAGAATGGTTTCTGATAATTTTTGTTATTCTTATTTAATATGAGTGAACTAAACTATTCCAACGGCGGAAGTCTGTTGTGGCTTCTGTCAAATTTCATTACGTCAGTTCATATTAGTTTGGCTTCTGTTGAAAGTTTAACTTGCCAAAGAGGCGCAATTTGACGTCTACTCTACTCACTCGATATTCCCTCGGGTAGTGAAGTTTAGACGCGCACAGAATTTTCTGTATAGACCGCCGCGATACACTGCGCGGCGCAAGGCTCCCTGCATTGCAATATTTACACGTCATTCTAAGTTTGAAGCGACGGTACCAGAAGCGCGTGCTCCTGAGAAGACTGTTTACATGCAGACGGACTTGCTTTGCAGCCTGGAACTGCCGAGGTTTATGTGCCTAGAACTTGAGAATAACATGGAAGTTTCGAAGGGTTACTCACGACGTCATGAGAGGCAGAACATGCAGAATTGCGACTAGTTTGTTACGTGCATACTGTAAACAGAGTATGAGCATTGAGCAACCAAGCTCGATGCAACGAGAAATTCTAATCAAATTCACTTTAAAGCGGCAAAAAGTTGGTTATAATTTCACTAGTACCAGTTCAACTGTAGCTAAAATAGCAAAGGTATTCATAAGTTTTTATATGATACTAGAAATTTATCCAAGCCTAGAAATTTATTCACATTAAAGCGGCAAAAAATCTGTTAAAATTTCATGGGGTTCAGCTCAGCCGTTTGTAAAATAGAATTAGTATTCATAACTTTTTGAATTCAATTAGAAAGTTCTCCCAAAAATAGAAATTTATTCACTTTGAGACGGCAAAAAAAGTCTGTTGTAATTTCGTGAGTTTCAGTTCAGAGGTTTTAAATAGAATCAGCATTCATAACTTTTTAAGGGGAGCGTCTGGGTCAGAAATTGAAAATTTCGGCTTTTCAGTGCTTCAGGCTCATTTTGTTGCTGCTGAGAAAGCGCGTGCGTCTGCCGCAGCGAACCGCATGTCTGTGCGTGCTCTAGTTTTTGAGTAAAGCAATTTCAAAAATATGTGAAAGTAACATTTTTCAACAATACGTATATATATCTATATGTATATGGATTAAATCTGTACTTATAGATCATTATGAATTGCAAAGTTTTTGTACTCATTTGAGAGCTACAATCAAGAGGCGTTCAACAATTAAAGTTAATACCATGGATGTGCTCGCAATAGTTTTTGGCTGTTTATGCTGTTTTGAACTTTCATAAATGACCTTTTTATAACAATATTTAAAAATTTACAATTAAAAAATGTTATTCATAGATCATTATTTTCGTTACTTGCAAAGTGGTTGCACTTGGTAGGAGGCTACATACAAGACGCGTTCAACAAAGCTAATACCATGAATGCAAATGCAATTATTTTTGCGTAATGCCGTTTTGAACTTAAATCAGATAAATATTTTTATATAAATATATAAATGTCACATTGGTCACCGTTATAGCTTATTAAAACGAATAAACTGGACAAGAATAAGTCTAAAGACGCGAGCTTGTACACTAAGTGCAAATAATTGGCAATGGGAAAGCTTGGGCCAAAATATCAAGCAATTTTTTTTGGCATATTCTTCTTTTTTAAATAAATGTTACTTATATGACACCCCTGAACAATTAAAATTTCCAAAATGCACCATCTTAAAAATCTATCTCCTCCTATGATTTTTACGCTACAGCATAGAGAGATATACCATTCGATTTGTAAAAAAAATCTACAGAATGGTCGTACCTTTTTTTGCAATTTGCCCCCCCCCTTTTTTTAAACCAAATTTTTGATGAAGTTTTAATTGATACGAGGTGGTTCTTTGTTTTGTTTAAATGTACAGCTAATGAGGAATGTATGATGTGAATTAGATGCCTATAGAGTTATTCAATTTTTAATGAAACACTATTTTGAAAAAAGTGTCAAAATGGGCCCCAAAAACTTCGTTCCAGTTTCGTCCATAATCCAAATATTATGTGCAGAGAATTCGTACCTAATCGTGATTTCAGCCAACACCATAAAAACTCATCAACTTTTGGCTCATTGGTGTTGACTGACATCAACTTTTGGCAAGACAAGAGTCAATAACTCGATAAGGGGTCATAAATACGCATAACTAGAAACTAGAACCTGCTGCCTTGAGGCGGTAAATCAAAAAATCATGCAATATGAAGTGTAATTTGTAATTCAAAAAGCTAGTCATAGTTTTGAAAAGCTCATTGAGACAAATCTAATGTTGTATAACGCAAGACTTCACCATGGGCGCTTTGCCCCGTGACACGCGTGGGCCCGTTGCCCCACTAGGTATCATTTCAATTTATATCATGTCAACATTTTATTTTAGAAGCTAATAGTCTAAACTTGATCTCAAAATTATCCCTATAAATATTACTTTCAAAATATAATTCACAATAATTTCAAAAGCTTCATCTACAGTAATCGAAAGCAGTTTTATTTAGCAGCAAAAAAGTTTTTATCTGGGCTAAAACAGTTATTCACAAATAACTTGATAACGCAAACACTTTACAAAACGTAAATCCGTACACTTCATCCCATTGAACCTGTCGACCGGCGGTAGAGAACACGGGCCAATATCTGCCATACTTAGCGAGAAACCCGCTATGGGCCCATGACCCGCAGTGGGCTCGCTGCCCAATGTTACCCTATTCATATTTTTTTAACTTCAACTCGAAAATCACTCACCTAGAAAGTTACTCATTCACAAACCTAAAAAATTTTAAAAAAATTTGCTCACTTTAAAACGGCAAAAAGTCTGTTATAATTTCAAGAATATCAATTCAGTCATTTGTAAAATAGAATTAGTTTTCAAAAATTTTTAAATTCAACTCGAAAGTTCTCCCAAACCTAGAAATTTACTCACTTTAATGCGTCAAAAAGTCTGTTATAATTTAACGAGTATCAGTTCAGGCATTTCTAAATAGAATTAGTATTCATAACTTTTTTAATTCAGCTCGTTAGCTCTCCAAAACCAAGAAATTTATTCACTTCAGGGCTGCAAAAGGTTTGTTAGAATTTCTCGACTATCAGTTCAGCCGTTCCTAAAATAGAATTAGTATTCATCCCTTTTTAAATTCGACTCGTAAATTCCCCAAAATCTAGAAATTTATTCACTTCAAAGCGGCAAACACTTGTTTTACTTTCAAGAGCATCAGTTCAGCCGTTTCCAAATAGAATTGGTATTCATAACTTTTGAAATTCAACTCGTAATTTCGTTAAAACCTGGAAATCGATTCACTTTAAAGCGGGAAAAAGTATGCCATAATTTCACATGAGTATCATCAGTTCAGCCGTTTCTAGAATAGAATTGGCATCCATAACTTTTTAAACGCAACTCCAGAGTTCTTCCAAACCTAGAAATTTATTCAGTTTATAGCGGAAAAAGTCTGTTTTATTTTCCCGAGTATCAGTTCAGCCGTTTCTAAAATAGAATTAGTTTTCAAAAATTTTTTAATTCAACTCGAAAGTTCTCCCAAACCTAGAAATTTACTCACTTTAAAGCAGCAATAAGCCTGTTATAATTTCACGAGTATCAGTTCAGCCGTTTCCAAATAGAATTGGTATTTAGAAGTATTCAAAATCAACTCGAAAGTTCACCCAAACCTAGAAATTTACTCACTTTAAAGCAGCAAAAAGTCTGTTATAATTTCACGAGTAGGCTAATGCAGATTTTAATGAAATAAAATAGTTTTCTCCAAAGGTGTTTACAAAACCAACTTGACCTGCATGAAACAAGCCACAACCTTGTAATGTTTACTTCAAATCCCGACATCGTTAATTAAAGTCATTTTTCAGGCCTCAAGATTGATCGACAGCTGGCATTTGTTAGCTTTCTACACTTGATCCAACACGCCTGCATGAGGCTCGTAAAGTGAAAAATCGCTCTACCGAAACCAAGCTGAGCACAGCGGTCCTTTTGCTCCATTCATATGAGCAATTCCACAATGTAAAAAATAAAAACCCTAAAATTAATTGTACGTCGTATTTCCACCCCCGACGACGCTTCGGCTGAGCCATCCATCATGTAATGAACTTAAGCATATTTTTTCTAGTTCTAACGATAACCAATTCAATTGAAACCAGCTATATACCATCTTGTGATGTTTTTTATAGCAAACTTCATTGCGAAACAAGGCATCTATTCTTTATGATCATTCGTCAAATGTTCTAATCAAATGCCAACCTCATTAACATCATTTATCAGACCTCAAGATTGATCGAGAGCGGTCATTTTGTTAGCTTTCTGCACCTGCACCAACACGCCTGAAGCTCGTAAAATGAACGTCGCACCGCATAGACGCAGCTGAGCACTTGTCTTTTAGTTCCACTCTTATCATCAATTCTGCAACAGGAAAAATAAATAAAATCGTATTTTTGTACTCCGGCGGCGATCCATCGTGGCCTGGGACTGCTACGTCCCAAACAAAATACTAAGGAAACTCGCAGACGCTGCGGCTAAGGCAGTCGTGATAGGGTGGAGTTTTTTTTTTTGTAATTTTGTTTTAGTTCAGTTTCACAATAATGAAATCAAAACAATAGTGAAAAGTTGTAGAAGTGCAAAATAATATGAATTTTTTTTAATTTATAGAAAAATGATCAATTCTTCTAAAATTGCAATTCAAGTAATGGTCATTTGAAACTCATTGACAAGACATTTCCGAGCGTTCATAATTGCTGAGTTAGCAACTGTATTCGACAGCAAATCAGCGTAATAGTTGCTAATGTTTGAGAGGCATGTAATGTCTATGGGAAAGAGTTGCCCATATATAGTGCATTCAAATTTAAATGGAAACAAGGTACCACTCGACGCTGAATGTTTACTGGCGATGTTGTACTTAGAGTTTGGCGATGTTGTACTTTTGGTTCAATTGGGACACTGGACTTTCGAAGGACGTTGAGAGAGACGACGCTATTAAAATGCATTCGTTAGTGGAAAACATAATCTAGGAATGGAAAGCTAGTTGTTAACGGAAACTTGATATCAAAATATCTTCTCAGTTATTCAAACATTAATACCTCTTTCAAAAGGCTTCCAAGAATAATAAAAGTTCAAGTCAGCATTCCAGACATTTTAAATTATAATCGCTATCTCCGGCACTAAGAGAGGTAACGGTTCTCCAATGCCCTGTACATAAGCCCCCGCACGGATGAGTTAAAGCAAATATAATGAATGATGAATATGACCTTAAAATGAATTGCAAAACAGTACAGTCGGTCAGTAGACACCTTTCTTCAACAATATTGGTTATGCGAATGACTGTTTTTCGAATAACTGTGTAGAATTATAACTAACGTCCATTGATCCAAGACGATAATACCACTTTTGATTAGATCAGTCGTACCAGCACAGAATGCTCACAATAATATAATCTGTTATTTGGTGGAGTATTGCATTATTATGGGTGTTCGCTATCAAATAAATACATCATCATAGTTCGAGCTTTTCGTTCTTAATTAGTTAAGTCTCTTTGCCATGTGCGGTATATACAATTGTATTTCTATAATTTTTACGTCTGCTCATTACTGACGGGAACTTTTATTTACCGTTGGGGAAACGAGATTTTCAAAAAACTTGGTTCATACCATGACTTGATTCTTCGAAAATTGTATCCATGGATTATGTTTTGAAGGTGCCAGTACATTGGGTGTTGGCATTATATAGGTCAATTAGTTTGTAATTCAATATTTAGGATGAAAATTGTAAGACAAGAAATTATGGCTAAACAATTATTCAAGAAACACTTTAAGAAGTATTGGGACTAGTCATTTTTAGAGTGGCCCTCAGGCAATCAAGATGATAAAATAGATATATTTCAATTGAAATATGTATCCTAGTAATATTTTAATAACTCTTTTTAACTATTGAAGCTCTAGTGTAAATAAAATTTATTATGGAGAACATTTTCCTGTATAATCTTTACCTCACATTTTTTAAAGTTTATATTCCTCCTCTGATAACGGAAATGATATAATTGAGCTTTGAATCTTGGAATATATATCCTAAAGGCGATATCATGATGATTTTTGCAAATTGAGACCTCTATATTTACCATATGGATTTTTGAAGAAATTTTCATATGTATGAATATGTTTTCGTTTGTATGTATACGTATGTTTTCATATGTATTTCTAAAAAAATTTTTGGTACTCAAACAATGAAGATTATAAGATATAGCGTTGAAACTTGGATCATGTATACCAAACACGTTTTTATGATGATTTTTTCCAATGTGACATCTGAAATTCATTCATTTATTTATTTTTGACAATTTTAAAATTTATGTTATTTTCTTAAATTTTTTACATTTTCAAACTACCCTCGAATCATGAATGAACTAAACTGAAGATTGAAAATTTCGCACGCATTGTTTCTCTGCAACTCCACAACTTGTTCGCACTATAGCGTAACCGAACTACAGAAAGTTGAAAAAACTTTTCATCTAGGTCCCTTACCTTAAGTTAGTATGAAATATTGGGTTAGAGTTTAGAGATTATTTTTTGGGATAGCTAAAAATATTTATTTTATTTCATGACTGTATAATATTCTTTACAAATTATTTCCTCATTAAATTAGTTTTGTCAATATTTTTTAGTTTTTGTCAGTCAAATGATTTTGATGAATTCTTGCCTCAGACGAGCATAAACTGTAATCATGCTCAACTCGTACGGTGGAGCTTTACTATTTTTCAAAGTGCTTTAACGAGCCATTATCGACCGACACTCGACGCATAGAATTATGGAAAGAGTACGCCGATGATGGCCACTAACTCGTGAGCGTGGACAAATTTTTCAGTAGAATGCAGCGGGTTTTATGGTTAACTTCAGTAAAAGAAATATTAATTTACCTATTGCCATCACACCTTCTGTTTCTTCTGGTTTTCGTACCCTCTGTTTCTTAAATAAGTTGCGCCTCTGAACTCGCAATATTAACCACTGCGAAAATTATTACCGATGCATAACTTAATGATGCTATCGAATAATTTGTGACTTGAACACCAGACATATAGAAGACCGGAACTGTAATTAAACCAAAAAAAAAGTAATTTTCTTCAAGTAAAGAAATTAATTTGATCCAGCTATGTTTGGCACAGGACACATCATTCACATCATGTCCAATTTAATATCATCTGGATGAAATTCAGCTAGGCAAAATTTTGGACAGTAATTAATTACGATATGTTTATTATCAAATATCGTGGACACTTCTCAGGATAAAAAATATTTTTCTATATGCTATAATTTGCCGATGGTCATTGACATTGGAATGTGACAGAGAGAGCTAAAGCTGGGAGTGAGACCACGTGCCGGGTCCCAAACACAAAACCTCATCAAGTATCCACACACTGAAATTAGACAATTCGTTTGCATATATCAATATTAATAATTATATGGTT
The DNA here is from genome assembly GCF_000764305.2 of Hyalella azteca. Classification (NCBI taxonomy): domain Eukaryota; kingdom Metazoa; phylum Arthropoda; class Malacostraca; order Amphipoda; family Hyalellidae; genus Hyalella; species Hyalella azteca. The sequence goes on along the minus strand of NW_025943871.1, from coordinate 117,335 downwards.
CGTTCACTAACTCATAACACAACTTACCCTGGCGCCGGATTACAAGCCTTAAATAAGTCAAATTGGGTAAAGTTTATTAGTATAAGGACGTGCCTATATATTGGCAGTCAGCAAAAATAGCTCAATATGTTAAAGTCCATTTACCCCCCATGAAATCCGGATCATTTACTCCCAATTAATTGACCATGCACTTTTCCAACCATCGCCGTTACTGAAAATCCGGGACTTAACCTAGAGCGAGTGCCAGAATGAGAGATAGTTTAATGGGATATGTGATTTATTTAAATTTTTTGAAATACTTCCTAAACCAGGGTGCTCATCTTTATTGATCAATACAAAACTATATGGTACTTTATACGATTCATTACACAATTTTTAAACTCTGCATAGGGCATATCCCAAGCAATGTAACACTGTGAATATTCTTCATATCGATGAAAGGTAACTTGAATAGAATTAATAGATTTGAATTCATTCTAATGGTTTGTCTTGGTAATATGTGATAGTCCTTGGATCAGTAAATTGAATTTTAGTTATTGTATCTTCCAAGGGTGTAAAGATTGACAGGGTTTTGATTCTTCTCCGTAGCAATATCATCAAAAATGAACAAATTTTTCTTCCGAGTATACATGTCACTTGGATCAGCAGTGTTATTAAAATATTCGATTGCACATTCATGTTGACGTCTCTAAGGTAAGTAGATATTGTAGATATTTATATAAATATTACCATTGCCTCTGGAAAATGAATTAATGATTTCAGGCTTTTCATGTCGCTCATCGAGAACGTTCATCATCAATTTTAAATTCAGGTTGATGAGTTCGCTTGCAATAAAGGAAGAGATTGTTGAAATCAATAAAGCAACTTCAGAACTATGATATAATTTATTAAATTCCGGAAATATTGTATAGTCCTTTTTTCAAGGCTATGATTCATAAAGCATGTAAACCCATTAATTTATGTTATGTATGACCGTATGTAAGATTTGTAATATTAATTTGTTCTAAAATTATGTGCACTCGATATTCAAGGTTTCAACGTAGAATTTAATTTAGTTCTTTTTACATAAGTAGGCATAAAAAATAAATAAAAACGCTTAGGAAACGTTTGAAAATATGGGCAGACTAAAATAGTCGCATATCTATTCATATGTCACTCAATGTTGGTGTGATAACGTGGGTTCAACGATGGAAGATAGATGGAAATTCAATGTATCAAAATCGACGTTGCTTCAACTTTGAAATTGAGTTGTTTTGCGTTTCTTCGAGTAATTCTCACATTTCGACATCGATTCAACGTTTAATTTTGGTTGATCAACATTTCAATCTGAAATCAAGATTATATATACGTTTTAACGCTGTTTCAACGTTAGATGCCTCTGGGAAGGCTGCTATGCTCGTTTTAACATTTTTTAGACGTTGTATGCCTGCTGGGTAGGCTGCAATGCTTGTTTTAACGTTGTTTCAACGATAGATGACTGATGGGTAGGCTGTTATGCTTGTTTTAAACGTTAGATGACTGATGGGTAGGCTGCTATGCTCGTTTTAACGTTGTTTCAACCTTAGATGAGTGATGGGTAGGCTGCTATACTAGTTTTGACGTTGTTTCAACGTTAGATGAGTGATGGGTAGGCTGCTATGCTCGTTTTAACGTTGTTTCAACCTTAGATGAGTGATGGGTAGGCTGCTATACTAGTTTTAATGTTGTTTCAACGTTGGATGACTGCTGAATAGGCTGCTATGCTCTCTAGTGAGCTTACACACGGAAAGGTATGTGAGTACTGTGTGAATAAGCTGGGGGTCATTTTACTAGGTGTCAGAAAAATTTGACAAAACCAAACCGGCGCAGTGGCGCACTGGGTACCTGATTTGAGGCTTGAGGGTAACTTGTCCTAGACGTTAGTGAGAGAATCCTGTCATTTCTAAGATTGTTGATTGCAGACAAAATAATTTTTATGATTGGGTACTTATTGGGGTTTTCCTTTTAAGTGTCTAGCAAGTGTTCTCATTCTCAGCTTTGGCTCTCTCTCGCATTCCAATGTCAAAGACTTGTAATTTTTTCAAAAACCACTTTGCCATACTAATTAATAGTTATCCGCGTTGTAAATATACTGCATTCAGCTGTTGTGAATATACTGCCTTCATATAATATCCAGCTCCATCATAAGTATTCCTTCAATAACCAATTGGAACGATTGTAGAACTTCCATCCGAACGTCTGGTAAGCGTGACGATGGAACTTCCATTCCGTAAGCGTGACGAAAGGACCTATCCGTACTTTAATTGGAGGTGATGCAATTGGTAACGTCGAGTTCTGAATTTAGATCATCACAAACATTATAATCATCTAATCTATTGATGATATTATCAACATAGTGGGGGTTGACGTGATTCAAATTTCGTCTCTGCACCATTCTAAATTTGCTGTCTAAATAGCGCACTGCAAATAACTTAATTTCAGCGAAATGTTTTGCATTGAAGATATTCTCATAGCTGTTCTCAGGAAAATAACTACATTATTGCAGAAACACCAATAAATTTAATATGGAAATACACAAATCCCGTGCACGAAGCGTGAGGGCGATCAGTCAGTCTTGTTCTGAGTCGTGGCTTCTCCTCCATAGGGTGAGCGGGTTAGGGCACGGCAGCATTGAGGCACACGAACAGCCGGATAGCCTGCCACGTATATTTAAGTCATGAGCTTCTAGAGCCACGCACGTTTAAATTAAGCTGGATATATTTTTATGAACCAAATTAAGGTGGATATATTTTTATGAATCATGATCTATTACACTGCCTGAATATTCTCTCGTGACGGCTAATTTATGTATTATTGTTATTGTGTGTGACATTTATAACAAAAAACATGTTGCGCGAGACTGCTTTAAAAATAAAAACATTTTTAATGACTCACGTTCAAATATTTCATGGTGGAATTTTTGCAGTTCGGGTAAGCTTTTGAGAAGTTGGTATCAGTGCTGCATTGGTTCTTCAACGAAATCGTCTCGAAAGCCACATAGTCAAATGTGTTGTCAGGTTTCAGCTGTTGAGGAAAGAAGATTATGGAAATAACTATCAGAATAGAAAACAATAAGCAGCAGATACGTTTAGTTTTTGGATAAGGACTACTTTTTCCTGCAAAAATTTACAATAAGTTAGTATTTTAAGAAAAATAAGCAAGGAATAAACATTTCGAGGGATGAAATTTGATAGACTTAGAATTGCGGGCTCTCTAGATCAGGAGAATTTAAAACATTTTTATTCTTTATGCAAAGAAGAAAACTTGTCTTGTCATGAGTTATGCTCTACAATATAAACTACATCTATGAAATTTCATTGCAGTTCACTGATAATGCTTAAGAAAACACTACACAAATATCAATTCAGCGATCAAAAAGTAAGATTGAACTCACTGCAAAAATGCAGATTGCTTCTAAATTGGCGCATAGGCGAAGTTGTTCATGTACGTACGCTGTATAGTTCATGTAGTTGTTCATGTATATACGCTGAAGTACTCACGAGCTTGGCTGCTTGCAACATGCACTGGGAATAATTGAACTGTAGTGGATCACATGTTTCTGCATCGTACCCAGTCAAATTTTTGAAGTTGTAGCATTTTCCATCTGTTGGGGGAAAAATTTAGTCGATGGGTTATGTATTACTACCATCTACAGTCTACACAATGATGTAAAAGCACAAGATCTTTCCAGGCAAAACTGACGAGCACAAATAATCATCAAGTTTAAATTGAGAATAAGAAACTTGAGCTCAGCTGATTCCTATCGATTTTTCATTTAAAGCTGCCAGTCGTCAATAAAGCTCGCTGTTGAAAAGATACAGCAATACAAATCATTTCGGACATTATAATTTCATGTTGAGAAAACGGAATTTAAATCTGTTCATTTCAGTTTGCAGCAAGCGTCTATGGAATAGTACATAGTTTTTGAATGATCATCTGTCGATGTAATCTGGGAACGAGTTTTGATCGTATAGGCTCGGGTGCAATGCTTAATTTGATAAGAAAATTAGCGCGATGAAAATATTAAGTGTTTATAGTATACGTTAACAAAAAATGGATAAATCAAAAATATGTACATTTCGATATGTCGTCAACCAACTCCTACACAGCCGAGAATGCTGCCTCACAAATTAAATAAAAATATTGGTTATTGATCTTTGACCCACAATTGTTCAATTTAAGCTTGGAATTATGTTAAAATCAATAGGAATAAATTGATGCTAAATAACTCATGTTGCACTCACTTATAGAATTAAAGTTGTTCATGAAAATTCTGTCCTTCACTGCGCATTTACGAGCATCGGTGGAATACAAGACATTCGACTGCGCCACCATCAAAGCCCCTTTACAAGGGGAAGCACCTCTGTAAAAAATTACAAATAATCATTTCAGTGTATAAAATTAGCAAGTTACTTCATCTTTGAAATGCGTAAAACGTTTGAAAATTTTCATAGAAAATATACACGCTATTATATTTCAAAACAAGGTCCCTGAATGACCGACTCTTCACATCCGAATTTTCTCGTTAGACCATCGGACAGTAACGTATAAACGTTGCCTTAATCAAGGGTCAGACACTCTGGTATGACGAAGTAATAATGTAAAGTAAATAAAATAATGTTCGAGCTAAATCGAAGTTACAAAATCATAATCCGTTACTCTAAATACTTGTCATTCTTCAGTCAAATCGTTGATTTCAATCAAATAGCACGACATATATGAATAATTAACAATTGCATTCTCAAATCTTGTCAATATCACATCGTCGCTTGACTTGCAAGCGAAGCACTTACGCCGCGGACGAGGCAGCGGCGGCGGCGATCAGAAGCATCAGAGCTCGCGTCATCTTTTCTCTGTGGTCGTGGCAGCGGTGCGATGGCAGGTCGTGGCAGCGGTGCGATGGCAGGTCGTGGCAGCGGTGCGATGGCAGGTCGTGGCAGTGGTGCGATGGCAGGTCGTGGCAGCGGTGCGATGGCAGGTCGTGCGCAGGCAAATACGGCTTGATCCTGAAGCACTGTGGGCATGTGGTGACCATGTTATAGGCTTTGGATTTGTTGGAACAGGTGTTGAGAAATTCATTCAGATGCTGTTATTAATGATGCAGTGTACACACATGCGAGCTGAATCATCAATTTTGTTGCCTCTAAATATAAGAAGTTTAATTCTAAAGAACTTAATGATGTCTTTTCATAAAATTTTTGAAACTTGTGTTGCAGCATGAGACTGTTTGTTCGGTGATTTATTTCTTTTGGCAAAATTTACATTACAACTACTTTTTCGATGATAATAATTCAATACTATTGTAAAATCGTAATTCGGTAAATGATAGTATATAGAACAATATTTATTACCAGACATTTGACAATTGCTTATGAACATTGTCATTGTTAATTATTTCCAATATTTTATCTCAATTTCACTCAGATGGTATTTAATTGGACCACTATGAAGGCGAATGATATGCATTGTGTCAAAAATAATTGCAATTAATTAATTTAATGATGCGAATAATACTAATAATTCGGTTGCATTCAGTTACCCTATGTATATAACTTTCAAAATATAATTCACAGTAATTTCAAAAACTTCATATACAGTAAACGAAAACAGTTTTATTTAACAGCAAAAAACTTTTATCAGGGCTAAAACAGTTATTCGCAAGTAACTTATCAACGCAAACTCTTAGCAAAACGTACAACCGTACACTTCTGCCCAGTGAAACTATTGACCGGCGGTTGAGAACACGGCCCAATATCTGCCATACTTAGCGGGAAACTCGCTATGGGCCCGAGACCCGCAGTGGTCCCGTTGCGGCATGTTACCCTATCAGTTCAGCCGTTTCTAAAATAGAATAAATATTCATAACTTTTTAAATTAAACTCTAATGTTCTCCCAAATCTAGATATAAACACACTTTAAAAGAGGGCAAAAAGCCTGTTATGATTTCACGAGTATCAGTTCAGCCGTTTCCAAATAAAATTAGCATTCACAACTTCTTAAAATTCAACTCGAAAGTTCTTCCAAACCTAGAAATTTATTCACTTTAAAGCGGCAAAAAGTCTGTTATAGTTTCACGAGTATCAGTTTAGCCGTTTCTAAAATAGAATAAGTATTCATACCTTTTTAAATTCAACTCGTAAATTCTCCAAAATCTAAAAATTTATTCACTTCAAAGCAGCAAAATGTTTGTTATAATTTCACGAGTATCATCAGCCGATTCTAAAATAGAATTAGTAGTCATATTTTTTTAACTAAATTCGAAAGTTCTCGCAAACCTAGAAATTCATTCACTAAAAAGCAGCTGAGTAGTGAGTCGGGGCAACGTGAATAGGTTAGGCCAGAAGAGTTTATGACATAGGTTGCGCAGCCGTAGACCAGCAAATTAACGCTCAAATCAGCCCTGGAGCCAACATCAACCATCTAAATGCTATAGATATTATCATCCTGGCACCTAAGCAGCTGTAGTCAATTGACCTATCTCACCACACGAACTTTAAACCACCACTGCTTCAGCACACAAGCTGCTACTCCACATAGTTAACGGTCAATACGTTGTTCACCACTGATTTTTAGCGGCCGAACCTTAGGGCGCATGTGACAACCAAACTTTTAGCACGAGTCTCACACCTCGCTGCTAGCATTACCACGTCTTACAAATTCATTAGTTCTTCTAAACTTATACATGTATTACACCAATAAATTTATAATCTACATTCGTTTTTAAAGTCAGTAAGTGCTAATCAGACCACACGTAAATCAATATACCTTGTATTTAATGCTATATCTTATTTTAATTTGATCAAGTCTGTATTGATATGGTTGCCTGCGACACAAAGTGAGTCCTTCTGACCCCAATCGCGCCGGTAACAACATAGTATCGCATATACGATTGCAATTCCGTACTGCATCACTCGTAAATGAGCAAATGCATTTTCCGAGCTGCATGCTCCCTGCCAGACAAAATTTGCAGCAGTGTGAACGATGCATTGGGCTTCCATCTAACCTCGATCCAGATGCAATTAAATACGGAATCGCTTCATTAAAACCGTATATGACGTCCAAACTTCCACATTCTAGATGCCACCTATGTGTGCGTTGTTTAGGTTGTAGAGGAAATAGATTTATTCATGTATATATAGACATAAGTAGCAATGTATTAGGTATTAGGATTTTGATTTTTCATTTTTAGTTTTCAATCACCTTAGCCGTGACCTCCAACAACATAGCGTTTTAACTGTCATTGTGTCTTGTGTTCTTGCCGTGGAGGTACGTTAATCGATAGCTCTGTGATTATATTTGTGTTTGTTCAATTTTAGAAGTGATTTTAGTTTCGTGATTATTGATTATTTGTGCTTGTTAATTTGTTTGTTTATTATATATTTATTCTCTAGTTAGTTATTTCAAGCGTTATTTTTGTTCTATTTCAGGAAGGCCNGCGTCTGGTGCGGTGCACGCACCAGGCGCTGTCTCTTATACACATCTAGATGTGTATAAGAGACAGGGTTAGGTCCAGTTAGGAACAGGTTCCATTAAAAATTTCCGATGCCGACCGCCAAAAATGGATTTCAGATTCGTAATCTACACCCCAAAAAACATATAATTTAAAAAAAAAACACCCTTTTTTTGGATGTGCTTAATCTGCAATAATACCATATTTATTCTCTAGTTAGTTATTTCAAGCGTTATTTTTGTTCTATTTCAGGAAGGCCTCGATGCTTGAACTCGATGTTTGAACTTGATACATGAGCCCAAGTTATGAACTCTATATTTGGACGTGATTAGTGAAGTGAAAGTGAATGAACACACAGTCAAAGTCAGGCTAGGATTAGGGTGTTAGGTTTGTTGTTTTGTTTCTATTTATTCATTGTTAATTATATTTACTTGAAACTGTTTATTCATTGAAGAAAAATCCTTGCCCTTGAAAAGTTTATTAAAGTCTTAAAGAACGATCACGTGCTATGTGTCGGGGAGACGTTAGTTTGACAAGAGATAGTCCCCCAACAAGGTAAGTCAGTAGCATTGTATTTTTTTTTTGCCAAAATCCATATCGATAAGTTCAAAAAACGCACCTGTGATATGAAAGCGATTTTACGAATTCCTCTCTCGGGATTGTGGGCAGCGTTTCGGACAGCGGTGACTAAGTCGAGGCCGTCGCAAGTTTATCACGCGGCGATTGCCCGGCGATTGTTGCAATTTCCCGTAAGCCGCCCAGCAAACAACCTATCATCTTACGTCCCTTCGGGGGCTTAAGACCATCCCTCTATGGCCTGCCAGGGTCTGATCCCCTGGGCTTGCTCTCGACGGTCCATGCAGCCTCTCCCCTTTGAAGTGTCGTTACGGAGCGGCGCTGCGCGGCTTAGCAAGACCACCAAATTCCCAATTGAAGTCCGTCTTTGATTTGATACAGACAATTCAATGCATGGTGGTACAATTAATATTGTGTGGGAGCAGTTCAAAATTTTATTGAAGTGGTCGAAATGTGAAGTCTCGAAATTTTAATTGACCTATAATGTTAAGCGCATGTATAAACAGTAGAGCCAATTAAAAAAAATTAATGTAATACAAATTCATTAACCCGTATGTGGTTAACCTACAGAAAATTTTGTATTGGTCGCTCGTATGCGATCTTAAATGTTCGTTAAATTTTCGATCTTCTCGAATATAACATTGAGTCTCGCTTACAGTTAGCAAACGCGTGATTAACTTTTCGTAAGTGGAATTGCAATATAGGGAACAAGTCCGCCTCCAGTGCATTTAGAACCTAAAGGACCGTTAATTCTGCTGGAGCTCGTGTGACAAATAAGGGCGTTAAACTACCGTAGACTCGCTTGGTTTTTCATAAGGTGACAGAAAATTTAAATTTAACATCTTCCCAAGTAGTAACTTACTTAAAAGATTAAAAATACATATATTTTTCTACGGTTACTCAAGTTACCAGGCCTATAAATGAGCAGCATTAACGATGGTCAATTTATCGTTTGAGATAAGGGATTTAATATCCCTGTTTAATTATAACTAAAAACAAACTACTGAAACTACTGCATGATCAATTGATCGTGGGCTTATTAGGAAGCTATGAAATGGGATAGCAACCTCCCATCAGAGATATGGACAGAAAATAAATGTCGTGCTCGGAAACCAAATGCAAATGGTTCGAATAAAAAAGAACTATAATAATGTACCTGATCAGAGTGTTACTTAAAACAACAGGATATTATAACAGCAATTGAGACAACGTGGGTGTGAAGTTTTTCCCACGTGGGCTGAGTAAAGGTTAGGAACTGACTAGGCTTTGGGTAGGACGTCTTCTTTCCTATTTTCCCGGTAAATCTTTGCGTAGTCTGCGGACTCAGCAAGTTCTGCCCAGATGAAGATCATCTATCGTCCAGGATTGGCCAATAAGCCAGCGATGGAGGAAGCGCGCGCCATCGCCTCCACATGAAAAATTAGAAAATTTTACAATCTCATTTAATACAATCCAGATTTTTCTGTGGCTCTGCATTTATATCTGGATAAACATGAGATTTTCAGTGATGAAAATGCAAACAGTGATGTCATGACAGTTCATTAAATCTGATAATTCATACTCTTCATGAAATGGATCATTCCTGGGCCATTTGATTGCCACGAAACCATCGATAACAAAAACCATTGATAACAATGATTTTAGAACCACGCAGTAAGAAAATAACCTTACCTTGAAAAAAGTGTTGTGGTGAAAACAAAAAAGGAAAGAGGCATTCTAGAAAACTGCTAAGAAGGTAAGAAGTATTCATTTCGTAACACGGAATTAATTTGTCCTAATATTTAGTAGCAAGTGTGGTAATTAAATTTGTGGGCAATTTTTTCAACTCGTCAGTGCGCCCGATCAAAAACTGCAAAATTGACTAATGCCGCTCTTGAACTTCAATCTTCATCTCTTCACCGAGCGTTTGTATTGGATTCTGATCGGGAGGCTGACACGGCCATTCGAGACCTACAGCAACACGAAGCCTGTTGAGCCTCAAGCCTGCTTCTCGTCCTGTGCTTGATGCTCCAGTAATGCACCACTCCCAGCAACACGTCCACTATTATTTTTCTCAGATCCAATATCAAAATCTGCTAGCAACTGATTTCCCAATTTTCTTTAAGCAAACGGACAATTTGGACCAAAGAATATTATGAAACATTTTCTGTCATTTTGCATCCCTTCAATAGACGCGTTACTGAGAGATGCATCAGCGGCGCATCGATCGCAAGCACACGTCAGAGCCAGCGGCTCAATAGGCTTCATGTTGCTGTTGGTCTCGAATGGACTGAGATCAAAGTGAGTGCAAGGAAATCTTTACATTTCAAGAACTGTGATTGAATAAATATTATAGAATTGAATATTTTGATGGCCGCTATAATCTCGTATTATCCCACATATGGCACCATGAAGCAGTTCTGGCTACAAACAAATATTATGGTGCTTCAACTATTCATTTTATGGTGACTTCTTGAAACTTTTTGCTGCACTTTAATGATCGTTTTACAGATAATGATGTTACTTTAATGAGTAAGGTTTGTTACAAGTTTCTTGGCATACTGTCGAGGCGAAAATATATTAGAATTGACGCAATATATTTTTAGGAGACAAAAGACATTTACAAGGAGTTACGTATCTTTATAAATCACTATGTAACGAAAGGATTGCAACAAGTCATTCAAAAAATAAAGGCGTGAAATAATCGGTTCCACTTATCCCGTTAGCGTAGGGATTTCATTCAACACAATCTTGTACAACTTCCTAATACCATGTCCTAATTTATTTAATCCTTCGTTCCAAGTTTCACTTTGTCCAGAACACAATTTCGGCCTCCAGACGCGCCATTGTATTCCACTAAAGAGGATCACGAGACGCGCTACAGCCAAAGTCTGGCCGTGAGTGGAATAAGTGCGGGCAATAATGCTTGCCGCAGACTGCCCTCGCATCGTAGGATGATTACCGTGGTGATGGTTTGTGGTGAGGGGACAGCGTTGCTATTGAGGGCAGAGTGAGGGGAGGGCGCTGGGTGGTGGCAGGGGGGGTGAGGGGACAGCGCTGCTATTGAGGGCAGAGTGAGGGCAGGGCGCTGGGTGGTGGCAGGGGGGTGAGGGGACAGCGTTGGTATTGAGGGCAGAGTGAGGGCAGGGCGCTGGGTGGTGGCAGGGGGGGTGAGGTGATGCGCCGTACGGCATTAGATTCACTAGGTTCTATATGGTTTCCTTCATGACATTGTGAATACACTCGTGTCCCTTCACAATTATGTCTACCTGTTGTTACAATTATAGTGATATTAAGATTGCAATTATGTGTTGCAATTATGGTGATATTAATGACATCTTCATGTTCGATAACTCAAGCTCAATTGCAAAGAATTGCATCGTAAATACTGACATGGATTCGTCTTTCTTTCTTGTCAAGCATGTCACTCAGAACATGTGATGGGATAATGAAAGATATTAGAAAATAAATTCTTTACTGCGCGTGACATGATAAAGCTCCATTCCAGGCCAGCCTCCTGACTTCATCACATCATCATCCCCACAGTCGTAGAGGTAACAGCTTTATATTAATGAATAATACCATACTATTTTATAGTCAGGGACCTATTATTTTAATAGAGTGAAATAAGCTATAAACGGACTACTTTTTACAAGAATCATTTGCACAGTAGGATACCATAGGTACTATAAATAAAATGCATGGTTTCAACCATTCAAGGTTATGATCGAACACAAATGATTTTGTTATAGAAATGAATTAATTTCAAGACCGAAGACGACTTTTTGCTTGTCAGCCTCGACTTGACCGCAACGTGACACTCTACGTAGCAGATGCAATCGAAATTCTACAATTTAACTCTTTACATGCCACATAGAATGCGTGAGATTATTTTATTTTAAGTAGCAATTTATTCAGCTACGCATGCTAGGGGTTGGAGTTTGGCAAACTCACGACTTGTATCTTCTTTCTTTTTGATATTAGCACCACACGGCAGAAATCTCCAGAACTATGAAACAAAACAATACTGTACAAAGTCCCTCAACAATGATAGTATTTGCGGATAATGCAGCAAAAATCTCATGTACTGGCAGAGCTTGTACATGAGATATATTGTTTCACCTGCATCCAATCGATCAATTAACTAACCACAAACTTGTCGGCATTTTATTTTATACTGATATCGGGGAAAGAATTTTTGTTTAAAATAAAGAGAATTTGGAAATAATTTCTGCCAAATAACCACAGGCCCAATAGCTCAGAACTAGAATTAAACCTTCACCATGCATTAAATTCCTACGGATCACAAATAGTGCAGGTTCATATAGCAGGCTTAAAAGTTATTCACTCTAATAAACTACGAGGTGACCATCTTGCCCAACTTAATGGCGCAAGAAAAATATATCTATTGGTATTTATACATTTTCATTTCAAAATGTATGCGGTATAACTCCCTATTACAATCTCCTCAGTAACAACTTCCTTGACGCGCGGAAAGTACATTGACTTTCAAAAAATATTTCACATCATTAACAGTAATTAAATGGCTGAGCCACAAGCTTAGTGCTGAGAAGACCGAAGTAAGTGAAGCTAGTCTCAACCTCACTCATGTTAAATGAACAGTTGCGGCAGAACTGGCCTCGACACACGTTAAGAGAACAAACTAAACTAATTAACCTGTAACAAGTGTTCGGTATGCAGGCGTCTGACACGCCCTAACAGCCTCTACACACCGGCGCCGACTGAACCACGTCAAGCAACACACAACTCGAGAGAAATATAAAGTTGAGACTTGAACGCTACTGGTTTACTTTGAATCGATTATTAGTCATGAGTCATTTTATTCTTTAGACGAGTAAGATTCAGACGAGTAATTCCACATCAAAAAGCAATGTTCCCATAATGCTGCAAAAACGGCATCAAAAGAAATGTTCAGCAAGCTCTCAATAGCTCTCGTAGTTTTAATTGAACTGCAAAGCTTTAAAACCGTAGCTCGCATGTCAGAATTTAAGATTTTCGCTACCTCAATATAAAAAAACTGTGAATAACCCTTATAAATATCAAATTTTAAAAAAATTTTCATGAAAACGTGAACATTTACAACAAAAAATAATTGATAGCGATACATAAATTGAGCGTGCTGGAGTGCGCGTACGACAGACTATGTGACGGGTGCGTCCTGAGCCCAGACGCAAAGCATGCACGCTTTGCGGGGCCAGAAACACGAGGATACTTGACACTTTCATTGAGTAATTATCAGAGAGGATCGAAGGTTCAATACTCATAATTAGATGGAAGACTGAGTATAATGGAAATGTAGGAAAAAGAACTCCTAACGATCTTCTGAACCGATAAATACCAAGCGAAAAAGTATCATGTGTAAAGACGTCGACGTGCAAATAAAATTTAATGTCGTGCAAATTAAAATGCAATTGATTGAATGGTGGCCAAATCAAAACTTGAAGTATGAGCGTCAAGTTGGGCGATGAGAGTGAACAGGATTTGGCAGACGATATAATAAATACCTGATAAGAACGCGGAATGCGTGACCTATGGTTAGTTAGTTAGTTTAGTGGCCACAGGTTTACTAGCGCTTCAGCTATTTAGCTATCTCGCACCGAAAGTCATGTTGAACATCACCAAAGAGGTGGAAGGTCTCAATTATCAAAAGTTTCTCTAATCAAAAATAGGTCATCACCCACAAGGGGTGGAAGGTCTCAGATGTCAATCCCGCTGAAGCTGGCTCGAAAGAAACAGCGTTAGCATCTCAAAGAGACGAAGTGACAAGGAGGGACAGGTGAAAATAACAGAAACGATGACACTCGAACAAGAGGTCGCTTACACGGACGTCGGCCGCCCGCACGAGACAGACAGAGAAGGGAAATGTAAGGAATCCTACCTACATAATAACTTAATGTAAGGTATCCTACCTACATAATAACTTAACCCCACAACTGAGACCAACGGTCAGACACCGCGAGCTCAGCGGTGGGGCGCTCAGGAACAATCCCCCTAGGAACGGACCTATGGTTAATGGTATGTTCTTAGTAAATCGCTTCAGATGTTCGTGCTGACGAATAACGAAACATTGATGAAGGAAAAATTACTACCTATGGTTAATGGTATGTTCTTAGTAAATCGCTTCGGATGTTCGTGCTGACGAATAACGAAACGTTGATGAAGGAAAAATTACTGGTAGTCACTATAACTTGCCAGTACAAACTACCACCAATAATTGTGCCTAAGGCGTTATTTATAAAGGTACTGATTCCAACCTGGGCCTGTTTGTCTCATAAACGATACTAGTATCATGGTAACAAGTGGCTTGGTATTGGCAAGTTATACTATAGCCACCACACAACAAGAGCCTCAATCATCATTTTCATATGCATGTAAAAACCATGTTCAGTAATGACTGAGGCATTGAGGAACATGGACTGAATGTATATATACCTACTGAATCAATTCAAATAATGCTAAAATTTCGTTAATGTGATACTACAGGAAGATTTTACAGGCGCGAAAAACTACTCGGAAAACAATCTCAAAGTTCTGATGCCCCGATCCTATACGACTGGCGATAGCTGAGGCCCTCATCATTAAGGAGAGGACTCCAGCTATCAACCTTCAAACCACCGGCTTCGTCAGAACTTTGAGATTGTTTTCCGAGTAGTTTTTTGCGCCTGTAAAATCTTCCTGTAGGTAGTATCACATTAACGAAATTTTAGCATTATTTGAATGGTATCCAATTTACTTGATTTCGTTCATATGTCAACCTACTGAATCATGCAGCCTGTTGACCAAACTAAGATCCCAAATTAATTTAATCAGTTACTTTATTAATACAAAGATCTATCAACTCAAGAAAATGTTTAAAAAAATTATTTGGTTTAATAGTCTGCATCGTAAGAATATAAATAATAAATAAATAAACGCGCATATATTGTTAATACTATAATTGCGACTGATATCTGGAACAACCGTTACCATGCATTTCGCGTGTGGTTTTAATTTATGAATAAAGAATTAATTCAATCAATTATTAAAGCATAGAAACATTATACACAAACTTGCAGAACTTAGAATTATTTTCGTCCATTTCATGAGTTAGCAGAATATTTGCGTGTGCACCACGACTCTACGGTGCGAGATAACTTCTTCTGCACGAGCGTCAATGGAGGAAAAATGTGTCCTGCACCGACATCTTCTCTCCGAAAATATGGATAGAATAAGTTCATAGGGGCCGAGAGACAAGACACTTCACTGTCAACAACAATAATAACGAGTACACACGCAGTGACTAGATAACAGCAGCCTTCATTTCGATCAACAATAATACGAAGGCAACAAAATATAAAGTAAGCTTTACACTACTGAGGAACCTAGCGGGTCGATTCGGATCAACAACCTTCAGACATTCAGATGGTCACCAGGAGAAAAATTAGTTACAAAGATTCATGACCTCCATCGGCATATATCATTTAAATGCAAACTAATATTTTTTTAACATTATTATTAATAATCGGTATTATATTACAAAATGTTTTTGAATTAGTGCCACAAAACGGGTAGGCGAACCCAAACAAGAAAAAAAACGTCACAAGCGTGACCACAGTAGAAATAATGCAGTCTGCGCTAGAGAGAAAATTCTATGTTTTGTCATTGCCAAAATTTCCCGGTGCTTCCTAAATCGCACCTATGCTCGGAGCAGCGAGTGATCTCAGTTAATTTATTTACAAGTAGCGTCAGCAATTGCCGTACCATGATTCGCATAGTTTATTATATGGTAGAACTGCATGCACGACCATATACCACGCGCATGGAGTGTGCTGCAGCGCATACACGAAGTCCGTATTACAGCACGGAATCAAATAGGAGATCAGTGACTAAATAGAATAAAATATATAAGTTATTGATGTTAAAAACTCTTGGTTTTCCTTACCTCAGAATTGTAGGGTAGGCGATGCGAAGTGAATGTCTAAGGAATATATATAAATAATGAATGTATACTGCAAATGGTCATTCAACGCTCATGAAGCAGAACAACGAATATAATGGAAGATTTTACATCTGATCATGCGATCGGTGATATTTGATAATACGTACACCGATATTATAACTACATCTTGCATATGTTGGATAAAAACGTCCGCATTTCAAGTGTCAATAATGTCAAATAAAAGTAGGCCTGCACTTGATCAATTAAGGCCGTGCATTGGGCCAGTGCTTCTTCCTAGCGACGTTCGCGCCTTCAAATGAAGGCTACGAGGAGTGAACAACGCGAGCTGCACTTGATTGGTAACGAATATTCTAAGTTCAACAGAGAATTAATTATGTTCTCTCATAGAGAAATTCTCATACGTCATCTTGAAGAGTTCACAAATAATTGTAAATGAGATCAAAGAAATACAGAAATTCATTTGAAAATACTTCAAGATGATTAACATTTTTATCGATGGCGTGTAATCACATGACAGGATCACCGTCCATGCGAGCGGATAATGTGACTGTCAAGCCCCTCTGCATTACGAATGATGAACGATTCCCCTCACTATCAAATTTTGAATTAACTCTCCTTAGTTTTAATATAGTGGAAGTGAGGCTATTCATATAATTACAGTGAATTACAGGCAGGAGAAATTTTTTCTCGAATCATTGGTATGACGATGAAATGTACACACATTTAACAACTAAAATCATACAACTCTTCAGGAGTCTGATATTAGTTTATGAGCAACACGTGACGCGGAGTGCAAATCTGATGTGGTCGCAGCATGCGGAGAGCGGCGATAGAGTGGTGGTGATGCAGGAGTGGTGATGCAGTTTCGCTGCATCTTCTGAAGCGTTAATGCAGTATTGGTGATGCAGTTTCGCTGCATCTTCTGAAGCGTTAATGCAGTATCCTACCTGCACTAGTTACTCCACTAGCACATTGTAGTGCCTGTCGTCCTCTGCACCTACCTGCCCAAGCTACTCCACTAGCGCATTGTAGTGCCTATCATACTCTGCACCTACCAGCACTAGTTACTCCACCAGCACATTGTAGTGCCTGTCGTCCTCTGCTATGAGCGTCAGTTGCGGCCACTCATCAAGCTTCGTGTCAGGATAGTAGCAGATGAAGTCCTCCTGGTCGTAGAAGGAAGGGCGCACCACCTGCAGCGTCGCCTTCAGGCTGTGCCCCAGTAGAAACATTTCGATCTGTGGCGAGAGCAAGAACATTACAAATCTAAGGAGTAGTTCCTTCAACTTGTAATTGGTAATACAACAAAAACGTTAGAAGTCATTAGTAGGACCGTAGCTGTGATGAAGAAACTCATGATTTTAACTATAACCAATGTTCTATCTGATGAAGACAAATATAAAAAAGGCATAACACACATCAGAGAAACTACGTCCAACACTCACTTAAAAATTCTAATTATAATTATTTTGAATGAAATATATATAATCGTTTGGATGAAATTATAATTGTTTTGGAAGGTCTTTCGATATGAATTTCCCAATAATTAACCAGTGCACATAGCTGGGCCTCTACCATACCTGTTCGAGACCAGCCGTGTCACCGACGCAGTTGAGATGGTTGCGTAAGAACTGCTCGGGGTTCTGACTTGTCTCCCTGGCGAAGATAATCATGGCGAAGAGCGGGACGTTTCCACCGCACGCGTTGACGCTGTGCAGCTGCAGTGCAGACGCCAGCATGTGGAGCTTTACAGCCTCGCACAGCTGCAGGTCCAGGCGCTCGTCGCTGTTGAGCAGCTCTACGAGAGCAGCGCAGCGGTCTGCTTGTCCGATAAGACCGTCGCTCTGAATATAAAGAAAATGTCTCTTTAATTAAGCTGAAACAATAGTCCAGAGTAAAACTCCTAGATTTGCGTAAAATCCTTGAAAATTTCAAAGATTATAGAGTAAACCGTAAATTCTTAGAAAATGATTCCATGAACTCTCACAAAATTCGGTGACTGGCTTCGCAAAAATCCAAAATTGTCATAAATAGCATATAGAAAATCATGACATTTTCAAGCCCCGGCCTGCGTTGCAACTCACGACATTATCGAGCGTCTCGAGACAGTCGCGCATGCCGTCGATGGTGCTGCCGTAGTGCAGCCTGCTGCCGAAGCTCCAGGAGAGTATCCAGGCGGCGCCGCCCGCCACCTCCGCCATGAGACGAGCGAAGGCGGGAGCCGCCCTGGGTGTGGGCACCGCCCCCGCCAGCGCCTGGAAGACGGCGGCGCGCACGGCGCAGTACTGGTCGCCTCGCACGCCTCGCAGGCCTCTGAGGCCCAGTCTGCGCTCGATGCTCTCGTAGCCCTGTGAGGACACAGTTTAAACTGTGAGGACGCAGTATAAACTGTTAGGACGCAGTTGGTGATGCAGTTTCGCTGCATCTTCTGAAGCGTTAATGCAGTATTGGTGATGCAGTTTCGCTGCATCTTCTGAAGCGTTAATGCAGTAGTGGTGATGCAATTTCGCCGCATCTTGTGTAGCGGGGATGCAGTGGTGGTGATGAAGTTTCACAGCATCCTTGAAGAGCGCTGATGAAGTTCGATGTGTAGTATCACATTCAAGATTTTAGGTTGGGCTGAACAAATCAGCAGATGCCCCCATCTTCGCTATGTTTCCTGTGTAACGGCGTTTCATATCAAAATACTCGTAATGCAATAATTTTCAGAAACCTTATAATGACAAAATAAAAACTGGCATGCTTACAAATATTTCCATATTTACGAAAAGAAGTAGATAACAGATGATAGTAAATGAATATACAGAGACAACTTTATAACTTTCTAAATAACGTGAACCGTCTGACGTGTGATCAAAAACGATCATATTGGGTAACATTTGAGTTCAGCTCCTGTGAAGCTAGAAATCGTCAAATCATTTATTAAACGCAGCGAGCGTCCAAAACTCAATATCTAACCACCCTTTAGCAAGATAGATATATGGTAGAGATAAATTTGATATATAGGAATGGCAATGCGACGTATGAATCGCCACCTATAGTCTACCAAAAAAAATGTACATATTTCACAATGATTTACACTCTGAAAGAAAGTCTGTGAGGAGGAAAACTTTATTCGTCCTTCTAAAATCTAAATAAATATAGAGTATCGTTAGAAGTAGGACTTTTCGGCGAATAGTGAACGGCTCTTAAAATATATAAAATAGGCAGAAATGTAACTATGAAAACTTATCAAGTAGAAGACTTGCCGAAAAAATACACCTACCTGCACTAGTTACTCCACTAGCACATTTTAGTGCCTGTCGTCCTCTGCACCTACCAGCACTAGTTACTCCACTTGCACATTGTAGTGCCTGTCGTCCTCTGCACCTACCAGCACTAGTTACTCCACTAGCACATTGTAGTGCCTATCATACTCCTGTCTCTTATACACATCTAGATGTGTATAAGAGACAGGTATAAACTGTGAGGACGCAGTATAAACTGTGAGGACGCAGTATAAACTGTGAGGACGCAGTATAAACTGTGAGGAGTATGAACCTGTCTCTTATACACATCTAGATGTGTATAAGAGACAGGTATAAACTGTGAGGACGCAGTATAAACTGTGAGGACGCAGTGTAAACTGTGAGGACGCAGTATAAACTGTGAGGACGCAGTATATACTGTGAGGACGCAGTAAATGTAAACAATTATGTAAACAGAAACAATGAAGCAACAGGAATAATAACGAAATAGATAAATAAAACTCCTGCAACACATATTATTGAAGTCAGCCCACATTGACCATTGTAATTGGATAAACGAATTTCCATGTAATGTTTCTCCAGAAAAATAATCACCTGCAAATGAGTCTTTTGTTATTGGCCATTAATTTAAATATAACCAGACGAGTTGCTGCGGTCACTTCAACAGACACATCAATTAACTCACGCGTCTGACGGCGTGAGCTTTGCCCGTCTCGCCGCGCCACTCGCGCGCGCAGTACGCGACCAGGTCGACGCGCTCGCCGATGGCCACGACGCTGCGAGACGCGGGACTCGACGAGCGCTCGCGCGACGCTCGACGGTTCTGTTCTTGGCCGCCGGACTGCAGGCTCAGGGAGGTCCCCATACCAGCGAGGTTGGAATTCAGTGCATCGTCGTGTGATGTGTCCAAACTCTCGGTGATTTGAAGGGCATTCACTCGATTAAATTCTCTCACGGACTCTGGGATAAAACACTTATTCCCGTTGTTGGCACATAAATTATCAGTATCTGAATAAACGGAATTGTTTAAATTTGAAGGAGGAGAAGTTGCATTGTCAATGTTCAGAAGCGGAGAAGTTGAATTGCGGCAATTTGTAACGGGAGACGTGGAAGCATTAAATGAGACGTTAATTTTATTTTGAACAGAGACCGGTACGTGGCGCAGGTCATCTGTGTTTCCGTTGAAGCGGTCCGCGTCCAGCAACAGCAGGTTCAGGCCTCGGGATGAGCTGCACGAGTTTGCCTTCTGTAATTCACACACCGGCGCAGTGCCGACGTGTGCTGGAGACGAACGACTGCTGCTGCTGCAACTGCTGTTTTCTGAGCGTTCCCTGTAATGATTTTTTTCATGGAATTTATACACTTATAATAACCGACAGTATTTTGCACTTATATCTACATTATCCATTTCAAGTTCGTTTTCATTAGTCTGCTCCCCAGGGAGTCATGAGTCTGTTTTACACTTAGAATACTTGAATACTATTTATCTTCTTATTTTATACTAGGTAGTATACTTATGTACTATTTATCTACTCATTTTATTTATATACTTAGTATACTTAGTTTACTTTTTATCAGGAACGTGGAGCAATATGTGATCGTTCTAAAGTCCTGTTCAAAAGATTTCGTGTATGCCAACTTTATTTTTCGAATTTCGTCGTTCCTTCAGAGATTGGCTGGCTGCAGATAAAGTTGATACTTTAGAAATAAAACCTGCGCTGAGCAAAGCCAAGGGAAGAGTCATGTCACGTGACATGGGAAATGCGCGCTAGATCTCCTGGTGACTGAAATTACTGAAGCAAACATGTTCGCTCAATCAGACCAAAAATGAGGTCTGTACCTGAGTTCAGCGAGTGGCTCGATCAGGTCCGTACCTGAGTTCAGCGAGTGGCTCAAGGCAGGCCGCTGGTCCGTACCTGACTTCAGCGAGTGGCTCGAGGCAGGCCGCCGGTCCGTCACTATCGGGCTCGGCAAAGCCGCTCTCTGCGCTGCCCCAGCGCCGGCCACCGCCGCGCCAGTCGCTGTCCTCCCGCACGTCTCGGCCTGCGGACGAGCAGCGGCTGCTGCCGCCGTCCCTACGCGGACAAGCGTCGTTGTCAGCGCGTCGACAGCAACCCACACCTGCAGAGCTGACGTCAACAACAATTTATTGTCCAGCTCAAACACTGAATTTTATTTCATTTTTAAATCTTGATGTGTGCAGATCATCAGATCTTGTTAAGTGATCAGATCGCATCCCTCTGATCGAGTTCAGAATTTCACAATAAAACTAAAAATGACAATTTAAGATATAAACTTTATGAATGCCTAGAGAAATAACATACGTTCTTTCATACTCTATGAACATATATGCTAAAGAATTATTGGCCGAAGTACAGAGGGTTTCTAAACATGCTGAGCACTGATAACGAAAACTTGCATTACTTCCATTACTTTACAATGAATATCAATACTCAAGTAAACGAGAAGGCAAATCCAGCGACAGGCAAACAAAGCGACTCACATACGCAGTAAAAATCTTATAACGTTATTTAATGCACTAGAATAATAGCTGTAGTTTAACACAAAGAAAACCTGTGAGATGAATAATATGTTTCACTATCAGCTCTAATACACTAATTACGTGACAACTCTGACTGAAATTAGATAAGTAATGAAGAGAAAGCCTTGTACGGAGTTTAAACAAAGAATACATTAAACTTCGACCAACATACGACCTCTCAGCCAGGTAACCGACATGTGATTCCTGAATGCCCGCATGTAATGACTACGAGCTATGATAATTATGAACGGCATTACTCCACGAGTCAAGGTAATTATGAATGGTATGACTCTATGAGTTGGGGTAATTATGAACGATATAATTATATGAGTAGGATAATAATGAACAGTATGACTCTATAAGCTGGGATAATTATGAACGGTATGACTCTATGAGCTGGGATAATTACGAAAAGTATAACTCCATGAGTTAGGATAATTATGAAGAATAGAATTATATGAGTAGGATAATTATGAACAGTATGACTCTATGAGCTGAAATAATTATGACCAGTATGACTCTATGAGTTAGGATAATTATGAACAGTATGACTCTATGAGTTATTATGAGTATGGGCAGAGTGACTCAGTTGGCCCTGTCACCGACACCCGTCAACCGCTGGGTGCGACTTGGCAACTCCGGCCATCTACAACATATTCATTACGGCAAAACAATATGAATTCGAGGTCATGTGACTTATGAACATTGTTCACAAATGTTCCAAGACTTGTACAATGCACGAATCTTCGCTAGCTGAAAGCTTCACTGAATAGAAAAATTTCTTAAGCCACAGAAGACTGGGATTTTCATTTTAGAAAGACACGAAGCGATAATTTTTACTCTGATTTTAAATCCGCATTATCCTGAGTTGGTGGAGGTGTTTCATCATTACGAATAAGTTTCTGAACCTTTAAGTTCCACCATCTAAAGTCTCAAGAAATAGGGAGTTCTCGCCAGAGAAGCGTGCAGCAGCAGCGGCACTTGACTGGGTGCCAACAGTCGTGACTTGTTTGAAAGAGGAACTTGAATTTTCTCCTCACATGTATAGGTCTTGAATATGTTTATTTATTTAGCGTGGTTTAACGTTCAGTTATTACTTGCAGGATTATTTATATTTATTAACACCTCATGAATGTGAATCTTAGAGGCTAAAGTCCCAATTTATATCGGAATTCAGTACGAAAAAGAGGTCCAGAAACAATTAGAAACACTATTTCGTATTTGTGAACATAAAGCTCGGTATGCCACAATGCGATGTGTATAAAATCATGAATTTCAAGAAATTTTGTATTTTCAACTAGTAGAAAGCCAATCTAGAAGTGAAGTTGGGTGAGAAGACGTCTTTCGCATCATTTTTGCGTTGCACCACAAGCCACGCTGAGCACAGCGGACATTTCAGAACATTTCAGAACATGGAAAATTTAGAATTTTGTGATAGATTTTAACATGCAATATAGTTTTTAATCTGCTTCACGATACAATTACCTCAGTAACAGGCGGAATAACTTTGATCGCTAATTTTTTTAGTAAATCAGAATCAGGTTTCACTCATTTTAATGATGGAAGCTCTTTTTCCCGGAGATTTTGACGCAGTTTTGGAAAAAATTTCATAAACCCGAACGGGATTACGTATGCCCGGAATCTCCTTAACTCACATGAGCCCATCACTAAGGAACGAGACGGCGGCCTCCACAAGTCTCGAGTGCAAGTACCACAAGGAGGCCTCGACAACGTGGCACATCAACAACATCATGATGCACCTGTTTCCTAACAGCTGTTTTCATCCAGCAGCTGCTAAGTTGCTATCGTAACGCCTTCTCAACACAAACTGTCGCAAGTTTCGTCACCGGGACTATTTATGGGCGTGACGCGATCGCAGCGCCAAGTATACATGTGCATGAAAAACCAGGCATACATATAAGTGATCCTGTCTATCTAGTAAGGTCGAGAGACAGACGTTCTCAATAAACTTGAAACGCAACTTGCAGTGCATCAAAATTTGCTCTTTTTGTAAAAAAAAAAGAAATAATTTGATACGCAAGTAAATATGTTCCAGATGTGAACGAAAACCCAACTTCAGTGAGACCTCTTCTTCATGAATTTCACTGTAAATTATACTAACCGTGATTCAGTGTATTCCTTCCATGTAATGTACAAGTTCAAGACCCTATGAGAGCCAACCATGCAGCAGTGTAATGCATAGCTCGTGTATATATATATAGTTGCACGGAGTGAACACTGTATAGCCTAATCGTCGGCAACAACACGATCGAAAATCGTTGAAAATGAATCAAGAAACATCTTAATTCAACAGATTAAAATGAAAACAAATAACGCTATATATTTAGGATAAAAAGACAATCTCTGCGTATATGGCTGCAAGTAGCTACGTAGATACGCGAACAACCAAGCATGTAAGAGGGTAAGCTAGAAACTAAGCAGGGCATCAAGCAGCAGGTAACAATTAATGATGCTAGGAAAATGCAGCGATTGGTATACGGAAATATACAAGAAAGCGAGCATTCATTAAAGCAAGCGAGTAATTAAAAACTTTTATGAAAAAAAAATTAGTATAGTCAGCAATTGCTTTAAGCGAAGCAAGTGGTGGATGATAAAACGACGAATGAAGAGGTTGAAGGAAGCTTATATGCATGGCTGAGTCGATGGTGGGCTGTGTGACGAAGAAAGGTAAATGAGTTTTGATGAAAATCTTTCGTATGAAATCATAGAATTTGAATGGAATCTTAACGATATTGCATACCTAACATTACACTTTCCATCGATGAATAGTGGATCACATCAAGATTTATGGCTAAACAGCCCCCGAGGTCTAAGTACTCGTTCAAATTGCATGAATACCTGGGTGATACAGAATTAATAGAACGAGTAAGAAATTATTAGTATTTTTGAGTTCATGCTCAAATAAAATAAATAGAATAGCATCATTTAACAAGAAAGATATGCTTTCGAACTTCAAGCCCCACATTCGATGCATTGAGATTTACTTATCAACGTACCGGCAACTCGTAAACTATGACAGATCATGCGCACTTGCCAGGCGTCACAGGGAAGAGTGTACGTACAACTCCACGCACCTCGGTTAGGTGGAAGCAATGACATGTTTTTGAGAGCCCGAGGATGGCTGTTCAGTGTATCGTTGACGTAAGAATCTTGCTCCTGAGGCACTCTTCGTTTGAAAGATGATTATTGTTCCTAAGTTGAGCTCACACATGTTCAATTATTGTTCGTCGAAAAGCGAATAATTTAGTTACGATTATTAGTCTTTCCAGTTGAATTATTCTTAATGGCACACTGTATTCATCCAACTAGTCAGAATTCATTTTGCCAATGTAACACGCAAAATAACAGGCACGAGCTTCAACTCCTTCGAGTTATTAGAAAAACTGTAGATCACCGACACCGTGAGATTATTTGAACACTCTCCAACGTATTACATTGCAGTCGAAAATTAGTCCAGCAAAAGAAATCACTCCAATAACTCTTTTCGAAAGTAGCTTGCCACAACAGCACTAGTTTACAACTGCAGTATTTGATTCTTCGATATTGTGGGTCGGTATTGGCGCGAAAACCAAACTTTTTAAATAGAATAAAAAGTACAAAATTGACGAAATAACCGAAGGCAATGGGCGATAAAAAAAAAGAAAAAGAGAGTAACAGAAAACATCAACAAATAAGGATTGTATCAAAGAGAAAGTGACTGAGATTTCTAGGTGTAAGCGTGATGCCAGTGATCTTTCTTGTCACGTCTCTTGCATACTAGGAAGGCACGAAGCAGTTAAGGCAGTTATTTATGAAAGTGGCGCCGTTTGAGCCAGAATTTGAACATGGATTGCAGAGCAACTTTTTGAAGAGTAATCATGTATGAGAGACTAGGCACTATAGGAGCTCGCCCCCACACATTCGTCTGATGGAAGCTTAGTATTAGTGGCCATGGATAGTCGCTCCTTGAACTGACCTATCAAGAACCAAATTTTAGGGTAATTAACGCTCGATTCACTGTTAGATTGTTGACAATACGATTCCACAACACACATGGGTATTTACATTTGTCTGAATCATCTCAAGAAAGGGTTTTTCTAATAATATAATCGACATCAAAATTACCCTTGCAACGAGTGCAAGACCTTTAAGCATAGGTTCGATCGTACAGTAACGCGATTGAGTTTGTACAGTAACCATTCATGAGTTTTCCCCTCAGAAATTTCAGCAATTAAGGACAAAAGAATACGCCTCACTCCTCGCAACGCATAACACCATTGCATCGAATTATGGTTCAGCATCACGAAACATTGGAGCACTTGAAATTCTTGGCAGACGGAATGCGTTCATTTGTTACCGGCCCGTAAGAGTCTCCTGGCAGCTGTTTACGACATGATCCATGGCAGCCATAACCTCTCGACTTCCGATCGCAAAACATCCCGCACCTATGATTCCCTCCGGAGTTCGTTTCACAACAGGACCCGCACTTATGGTTACCTCCCGAGTTTGTTTCACAACAAAACCCGCACCTATGATTACCTCCCGAGTTTGTTTCACAATAGGACCCGCACTTATGGTTACCTCCCGAGTTTGTTTCACAACTAAACCCGCACCTATGATTACCTCCCGAGTTCGTTTCACAACAGGACCCACACCTATGATTACCTCCCGAGTTTGTTTCACAACAGGACCCACACCTATGATTACCTCCCGAATTCATTGCTCTTTCACTACATGATGAGCGAGCATCAAGACCTCCAGACTGATGAGATTCGAAACAGTATCCACGCGAACGATGCCCTAAAGCCTGTGGAAATTCTTGGCACGGTGATATCTTGAGCGCAGTGTGGATGCCCTGCAGCGCAGAGACAGTGTTCAATACAGCGCTACACTGGCTGCACGGATGGCAACAACTGGTATTGTGGGTCCCTGAACTATTACTACGATAACAAGAATCAGAAGACCTGCGAGAATGACTTGTTTCGCTCGAATTGATACGAGGATTACGAATACTCTTTCCTAAAGGTAAAGTAGAGGCCGTAGATGGGCTACGGCTGCTGTCCATGTCAGGATAGCCAGCTAACCACTTCTCAATCAAGGTATAGTCTTCAATAGACTCAGGGGTGATCAAATCAAGAGGAGAAGGATGAGAATCTAGTGAAAGCGATGACATGACAGAAGAAAATCCAAGGGGTGGAGGAGAAATTAATGAAGAACTTAATGAAGAAGAAGAGAGCGCGGCAGGCAAGCAGAGTGAGTGTCTGAGAGGAGTGTTAAGCACGCCTGAGTGGCCGCTAGCAGCAACACCACAGCTCTTCTTGTTAGCCTCAACGAGAACCCCATGCAAGGGCAGTTGCAGCGAGGCAGGTCGAGGCGCCGGATCAGCAGGAGATAAAGCAGGGAGCGAAGCAGAAGGAACATTTGCAGGCCCTGAAGCAGAAAGTACCGTCTTCCTGCCCTTCCTGCTCCTCCTGCTTAGAGCAGCTTCAGCAGCGTACCTTAAAGGCAGGAAGCTCTGGGGCACAGGACTGGCGGTCGCGGAACGTGAGCCTGGAGCCGAGTAGATGGCAGAGTCCGTCGAGCCTTCCATGACGGCCGTGACCGAGGCCGTGAGCTCAAAGTTTCCGAGCCCTGAAGCAGTCATGGAGGTCACGATGGCGGAGTCTGTGGACTCCGTCATCAAAGATTTCTTGCCCTTAATACTGGGGAGGCCTTCAGCTCCTTGTAACAGCGGCGTGGGTATGGGCGACGCCTGGCATTGGTCTGGACCGATGCTGGGTGGCAGCAACGCTGGACCGTTGAGCTCCAGTTCAAGATCAAGCTCGAGTGACGAGTGGTCCGGCAACAACTGGCTTCTGTCGATCAAACGAAAGAATGATTATAAAACTAAAACGATAGCAAGTGATTATGATATGCCCAAACAAATAAGCGATTCTGGTAAGACCGACTTATTGCAGTCGCAATAAGACGGTGTGTGAAGTATTCTTCATTCTATACATGGAATATTTTGTAGACGAGTAAAAGAAATTCTGGAATGGATAAGACAAAGTATGACTCGAATACCATTGTGATAGAAAAATACTGTCTAACATTTATATTAGACTTAGGTGAACAACATTGCGTAAATTTCAAGCGATCTCACCCAACACACATCAATTTCGATGATCAACTTGATTAAAATATCATTCTTACCTGCGGCAAGTTTTCTTGTATTCTTCAAATCCTTCCATTTTTTGCAAGCTACATACAAGGATAGAAAAACCCTGCATTAGCAACGAGAAATTATCATAGTACGCAACCTATGTACGGCGGAACAGCTGCTCCCTTGCTACCCCAAACTGAGGTAGTGATCATTGACTACAACGCTACCGTTAGATGATTAATTTTAAGTCTTCGAATTTCTGCTCTGGATGACGATGGCTAAAGTACAATTTGATGAAATCATTTTCATCATTTACCTATTTCATCGTCAATACTATAAATTGAGAAATATGTAAGTTTTGAGCTTCTGAATTTAATTTCCAGACATTCACACAAGAATAACGGCAGGCTGACGACCCACCCTAGCGCCGTGTTGTCGTGGAAGTCGTGAGGGCTGCCGTGGCGGCGCAGGGGCAGCGCAGGCTCAGGAAGCTGCTTCACGCCCCCATGGTCCCACTCCAGCGACACCAGAGCCTCCTCCTTGTGCGCCACGCTCTACAGCATCAATATTTCAATAGCAGGAGACGTCACATAATTTTTTTTAAATTCTGATATTTAAATTACGTGCATTATACTGTCACCATTTCAATATTATTGGCAAAAAATTCCTAGATTTTCCCTTCACAATCCCAGGTTAATTGGAAGCTTAAGTACATATGTTTATTTCACCTGAGTGACAGCCTCGGACGGCTGAACAGTCGACCAGCCGTGGCGGGGCGAGTCCCACTCCAGCGATGCCTCTGCCTCAGTGTCCGATAGTTGACGGGTGGCACTGATGCCGTTAACAGTCTTGCCACCCGATAGCGTCAACACAGCTGGCACTTTATCATCGTTGACAGGTGCTGGCAACCCAGGTAATTCTCGAACTCTTGCATCGGATGATGCAGAGGCGGCACCGACAAGCACCACTTGCTGGACGTCCAAACAAGATGACTCATCGTGAAGGTGAGGAAGAGAATCATTATCCTCTTTGGACGACAAAGAATAGTCCGAGAAAGTCATCTTCAGCGAGTACGGGTTAGGCTTGGTCGCAAACAATGCAACTTCCTCGTCCATTTGCAAAACCGAAGTTTTCAGCTCATCAAGATCCTGCTCAATTTCCTCCAGGCATCTGAAGGTGTTGTTAACTTCCTCTTTAACGGAGACGTCCATTGAAAGTTCGGAGCACTCGGACACCGTGAAGTCAGAGAGGTTCGAGCAGACAGAGTCCTCACGTTTGAAGGGCAGTCGGAAATGGGATGAGTTTGGTGACATAAGATCAGACATGTTGGAACAGACAGAAGGGTCCCGGGACAGCGACCGACGCACCTGACGTGATCGCATGCGCTCTAGCAGATCTGAATACGGCGCTCCTGACCACACATCCTCGCATGGTTCTCTGCCGCAAGTTAAACCATAATAAACACATGCAGTGTGCGGAAGTACAATCAAACACCGATTCTGGTATGTCAACTCTAGCATAATATACTTTCATTGATGAACAAATTATTCAGATTGCTGAAAGTGTCCGCCATTCCTAATAAAAACGTCATTATTAAGCTTACAAAACAGTAATTTATTATAGAGTTAAATCTGTACGTTTAAATTTTTAACCTATTATCAGGATACGTACCCCATGGCATCAGTGGAGCCCCCGTCATCATCCGAGCCTGGATTTGCGAAGTAACATCGCTTGGCAAACTGAAAGAAAAACCTCCCATACAGCGCACAAATATTTCAATAGTGAATCCTGAACGAAATCATGCATTTTCCTTTATATTCAACAAAATCTACATTGGGTTAATAATGAAAAAGAGGACATCAAATAATTTAATATTATAACAAGCAGGATGATATTTTCGACAATCAATTCCGACAATAATACTCAATAGTTTCGACAATAATACTCAATTAAACCCCGTCCAAAGAATATCTAATTTTACAACATCCGTCTTTCACATCAAACTTGGCTTACCTCAATCTCTCTTGTAGATTCTTGGCTTACGTCACGCGTCTCAGGCGTGCAAGACTCACTGTCTCTGCTGTCAAAAAAAAATATAACTTACGAATACATCATAATATTTGCCTCTTTCAACTAAATATTTCAACTGTAAATGATCATTTGAGACACTTTTGGATTATATATCACTCGGTCAGTTCTTTCATCTCGTATTTAAAAACCAAAAGGTTCACAATATGAGAAAAATCGCTGAAAGCAAAAAGTGAAACAAGAAAGATAGAACAAAGGAAACCAGGAAAGTTTAAAATGAGAGTAGCACTTAAAACGTAAATTGACATGTTCATTTTAAAACTAAATCTATCAGGTCCGAGGATCCAGCAGGAAGTGTAGGCCTAAGGCAGCACCTCTGGAGCTCGCAGAGGCGCGTCCTGCTGATCTTCTTGCGTCGCCGGCGACATCGCGCGGCAGCCCGAGCCTCCGCGACGCTCTCCTCCCCACCGCTGCTGCTGCTCTCTTCCTGACACCAGTAAATAACAAATTTATGTCATTTTTATGAGCCGTTCCCTTTCTTTCATTTTGAATGTAATCTTATTAAATAATAGTAGCTGTTCTCGGTAAATGTGAATGTTATCGAAAATATCTATATATCTAAAAGATTATGAATTTCATGGAAATGCTCGAAAGTTATTTGTGAGAAAAATTGTAATTATTTTAAATCCATTATAGGTGTATGCATTATAAGTGTAGCATCTTTAGATTGATATCTAATGCGTTTAGATTTTAATTTTAATTTTGAACATATCGGTGGGTATGAAAAAGTTGTTCCATGTGCGGTTTTTAGATTACATAGAAATTAATTAACAAGATCCTCGCATCTTGCCTCTGAAGAACATACGACAACGTAGTCTGCTTCAGTGTTGTTACAGTCAGCGTATTTAGTTCCAACATTCAACATCTAAATCTTTATACTTCTTGCTTGGAAAAATGTAAGATTAAATCCCTATTTTTCATGGCAAATTCTAAATCTGTTTTATGTAATAAATACATCATGCTGATTTCAAGAAAATGATAGCTTGGTTTCGTATTTTGTTAAATTTACCCCAAGAGTATTTATTTTACCCCTCCTAGTTTCTGTATGAGGCATTTTCCTACTATCTTGTACACTGTTCATATCTTCGTAAAATATCCAACAACTTTCAAACACCTTGTCTATGCACAGGTCATTGCACTACTAACTTGTACACTCTTCAAATCTTCGTAAAATATTCAACAACTTTCGAACACCTGGTCTCTGCATAAGGCATTTCACTACTAACTCTTCAAAGTTCAGCTAACTGCTAACTAGTCTGCTCTGCCGGACCTGGTCTCTGCATAAGGCATTTCGCTACTAACTCTTCTGAGTTTAGCTAACTAGTCAGCTCTGGCGGACCTGGTCTCTGCAAAAGGCATTTCGCTACTAACTCTTTAAAGTTTATTAAAATAGTCAGCTCTGCCGGACCTTGTCTCTAGAGGAGGCCGAGGCGCTGTGGTCGGCAAGGTAGCGCTGCTCCGAGGGCGACGCGGCGCTGCTGCTGCTGCTGGGGGTGCTCGCGTCGACGGGCGGCGCCCCTAGCAACTGCTCACGCTCACTTCTCCGCTGGAATGAAGGACTTGTGAGAAATTCATTCTTCCTGTTCCGCGCCTTAAATCATGAATACATTGTTTAATTTTACAAGTGCTGAACACAAAACATTCGCTGAAATAACAGTCAATGTTCTCTCATTTAAACATAATACGAAGATGTAAGATAAATATAGCTCAGCAGATGGATAAATGTTAACGAAAATGTAATATCTAATTATAAATGACAAGCATTAGTCTTGAAGGTGATATTATCTGGCCATACCTTGGATGCACAGCGGGACTGCAGGTCACCTGGCAGCACGGCAACGCCCGCACCCCGGCTCTGCTCGTAGCCCGGACTGTCCGGCCCGAAGTAGCGGCCCTGGAAATGGTTTGATCTTTTAGCTAAAGAAAAATATTGAATGAATTATGTTGACAATCTTCAGACCAGAGTTGTCGCTAGATTAGCACGAGAGGGGAGAGACACTACAGGATCTGTTCCCAACGTGGTCTTTAATTACGATCATTTCCCTAATTATAAGTTAGTTTTTGAAACTGTTTATGTTAGTTTCAAGTTAGTTAACTGTAACTGTATAAGTTAGTTTGAACTGTGAAAAAACGCTAACAAAGACAAAACAAGCGGCATTATATTAATTCAAATTCAACCAGTTTTTGCAAAGATATACCGGTAAGCCAACTGCATTGGACATGCAGGAACAGTGAGAAGTGTCACTCTTCTCAGAATTGTCATGCATACTTTATGAACATTTATTCAGCAAGCATGAGCGAAGAATTACGTTCATTTGTTAGAAAAAGCCACGCGGGAAACCAATTGCAAGGTGCGGGAAACACTCGTACGTCGTTAGTCGCTTTAAAATAAGCCTCTGGATGAAAAGCCAGTTTTGTTTAATTCGTTAAAATCAATTTAGTTGTTATAATGTATGAGTTTGACGGAACACGCCACTGACCGGCGCTATGTCGAAGAAGTTCTCCTTCAGCAAGTACAGCAACTGCAGTGCACATCAACAACATCAACGTACGCACTAAATAAAATCTTATCCTCATACAAGCAAACAAACTTTCCCCTCAGTTCACAAAGAATTTCCTGCTATAGAATTATTTTCTGTTTAATGTGATAGTCACGTTTAATGTGATGATCACGTTTAATGTGGTAGTCACGTTCAATGTGATAGTCACGTTTAATGTGATGATCACGTTTAATGTGATGATCACGTTTAATGTGATGATCACGTTTAATGTGATGATCACGTTTAATGTGATGATCCCGTTTAATGTGATGATCACGTTTAATGTGACAGTCACGTTTAATGTGATACTCATGTTTAATGTGATGATCACGTTTAATGTGATGGTCATGTTTAATGTGATGACCACGTTTAATGTGATAGTCACGTTTAATGTGATGGTCATGTTTAATGTGATGATCACGTTTAATGTGATGATCACGTTTAATGTGATAGTCACGTTTAAACTGATACTCATGTTTAATGTGATGATCACGTTTAATGTGATAGTCACGTTTTATGTGATGATCGCGTTTAATGTGATGATCGCGCTTAACGTGATGGTCACGTTTAATTTTATAATCACGTTTAATGTGATCATCACATTTAATATGATGATCACGTTCAAAGTGATGGTCACGTTTAATGTGATGATCACGTTTTATGTGATGATCACGTTTTATGTGATGATCACGTTTAATGTGATGATCACGTTTAATGTGATAGTCACGTTTAATGTGATGATCGCGTTTAATGTGGTATTGCAAATTTCGTGTAGCCTCAGTATTGCAAGGTATTGCAGAAAACGGCTGCGCAACGCCACGAACTTATCACAATTTGTGACGATGAACCCGCTTGGCTGAAGCAGAATACGTAAGGTACATGTTTATCAACGACGAATAAATTACAACGACAAACTTGGAAGAGAAAACACCATAAAATAAAGAATATCATTGTTGAGTTTTATGACTAGAAAACGGTAAGAGAAAATCATGTAGAGACTCGAATAAAGTTTCTCCTAGTTCTAATAATATGTTATGCATTCTGTGAATACCGTCGAATTTAACTTTCATTACTATATATAGATGTGCACCACACTGTTTATGCTTTTTAGCCTGCATGTCAGGCGCGTAAGTCTGGCAAGATTACAACAAAAGAATTACTCCAGTGCTTTTTCAGGTAAACACAAACATTTGAATTTAATTTAATTGCCTTTCTTGTTCTATCATTGGAGTTTAGTCAAGTGCCACAAAATATTATCCTTGGGAAAATGATATGAATATTTTTCTGAAGTAAACTCGTAAAACGAAATTTTAACGGGTTTCGAACATTGATATAATTATCAACTTTAAAAGTTTTATTTCAGGTTGTCAAAAATGCAGAAATACGTTTTCAACTTAAACATCAAATTTTCAGAAAACCAGTTTTTACACAGGTGAATCTAAATGGAACCGTAAATATTTCTACATTCATTTGCAAAAGGCGCTTTAAGTGAAAGTTCACGCAGGTTCGCTAATCATTTTATTCGTTGAATTTTTCTTGTGAATGGTTGCTTGACTTGGACTCCGTGAACTCACTTGGATTAATGCTGGATCTTCGTCGTCGCCACCACCGCCATCCTCTTGGACGAGCTCCTCCTCCAGGAGCGAAGCCAGGATCCCCAGCCTACGTGAGGACGCCGCCTCGCTCCTCCTGGGAGTCACCTTCGGTGAGGGTCCCCGGGAGTCCACAGCGCCGTCAGCCTCGTCGTCGCCGTAGCGCCATTGCGTCCAGAGTCTCCAGCACACCAGTGACCCGACACCCACGAGCAGCACCACGCTGCCCGCCCGCACTGCACACAGGCAACAATAAATTAAAAAAAAACACACATACAAACAATAATCATTACTCGCGATACATGCAACACACGCGACAATATGATCTTATGATGAGTTAGGCCACGGTCAAGCTGATGCTCCGTCTTTGTCGTCCTCCTCCAAGTAGTCGAAGCCCGTCGAAGATGTCGCCGCTTTGTGATACTTGCAACATACTAAATCGCACGACACGCCGCTAACATATTCGACTACCGACACTTGTAACCCTGCAAGAAGCTCTCCACAACAAGGATATAGACCGATGAGTGTGGAGCTAGAAACGCTCGAGTCTACGATGAACGTTTACTAATATACATCGTTTACTGCGATGTACAAATGCCCTCCACGTAGCAGGCGGCTCTGTACGAGGCTCGATCACAGCAGAATTAACGGGTCATAAGTAGCCGGACTTATGTGAGCTCAATTATTATCTAAATTTTAAGTAAAGGTGGAGCACGAACACTGATATGCTCATACTAATTCATTAATTAGAATACATTGACTGTAATTTAATTGGAACCTAGAGCATGCAATATGACTGAAAGAAATCTACTATACGTATCAAGTTTGAGCTTCTTACAAATATTAAATTAAACAGTTTGAGTCTCGCCTTAAAAGGTAAAAAGTAGTTTTTATAATCAATTTTTCATCTATTCTTCATCCGCATCTCTTGAATTTAAAGCAGCTGGTCGAGGACGTCGGCAATGGAGCCACTCCGTTACATGACAGCCATTCAGTGAGCCGTGGAAGTCACGCCAGGCAATTAACAACAATAAAAATGAGGGCCCGACTCCGTCCTTAATAACGAGACGACCAGAATTTGATTACATGCAGTCAAGTGTGATCCGTAGCTCAGCTTCGGAATAATGCAATACAATTTACTGCAACACGGCTACTAGATGTAGTATCGGAGGCGTATCAAAGATAATTAGCTCACAATGTTATATGTGAAGAA
The DNA here is from genome assembly GCF_000764305.2 of Hyalella azteca. Taxonomy (NCBI): domain Eukaryota; kingdom Metazoa; phylum Arthropoda; class Malacostraca; order Amphipoda; family Hyalellidae; genus Hyalella; species Hyalella azteca. The sequence goes on along the minus strand of NW_025943871.1, from coordinate 81,987 downwards.
TCCATAAAATGGAAAAAAATCCATACGATAGTATGGAGTTTTTTAGTAAACAACACTCATATTTTAATCGTATTATTTGCAATATTAGGCTTGTGAAAATTTCTCGATGAGAATGAACATGTCGCACTTGCAGAGCGAGCAGATGGGAAATACAGGGAGCGACCGTGAGTCCGTGACGGTTGACCAAACTTCCAGGAAGTGACCACAGGAGCAACTTTTAGTGGCAGGGAATTTCCGCTGAACAAACTCATTCAGCTCCGATCAGACCACGTCGTGTGAAATACGTCGTTTTGGCTAAGTCTCAAATCTTAATTAAGTATTCACTTTAGAAGCTCAAAAAATTAGACTAACTCTATATGTGAGTTTCTGATCTTGACTTCCCGGCTCTCCCTTTCACGGCACCAAATACAATGTAATACTTGATTTTTTATATTATTTATTTATTTTTAAATTTAGAAAAACTTCTATTAAATAACAAAGAAAATAGCAGAGAGATACATAAACTCTAGGAGACTGGAAATTGCGTTAGGAGGGAGAGCGAAAGCACAACAGAGAGCGGCAGCTCGAGCTGTTAGTTTAGGAAACGTTGTAACTGGAGCGCAACAATGCCAGGAAGCCTTCATGGTCGGCGATGCACGAGAAAAGTTGAGTAACATGAGAGGCTAATCACAGAAGAACGCGAGTTCATCAAAGACATGAACTACTGTTTGACATCCGCATTGGCTAGGGAGCTGTCAAACATTGTTCATTCTTTTCCCTAACGCGCTAAATATGCCGATCTTAGAATCTCTTTTTCAATAAAAGTGTATATTAAACATAATATTATATGTATATAAATCTTTTTAAAACCTAGATTCTTTGGTCAAGTTACCAGTCCTATTTATTCTGTGCACAAATAAACTAAGTTATACACACAATTTAGGCAAGCGCTGGACCGGAGCATGAGAGGTCTAAGCAGAGAGTTGGAAGCAGAACGTCGCAAGCACACCTTGCATGCCGGGAAGTCAACTCATTCTGCAGGATGAGCCGCAGACCACACTCTCACCATTATGCATAATTAGAAGCAAAGCTAACATGACTCTTAAGCATTATTTTACTCTGATGCATGTCAAGCCTCACAATACAGAGGAAAGTTCACAAGCAGTAAAACTGCACCAGCCATGTCGCAAGGAACTCTATGGCATTGTTCGACTAACAATAGTCACCTCATCATCATTGTATGCTTATCCAGGAATCGGATTAAGCAATGCTACTCATCCTACCGAGCGATACAAGTGTCATGACGAGAAAATTCACTAATTTTTTGCCGGTATTCTCTGAAAATAACCATCACTTATGCTATGGAAAATTTATGAGGGAGCGAATAGACGCGACAGCGCCTTTCGCAATCTGTGACGCCAATTCAATGGTAGCACAGTATTTAGCACGCGATTGCACGGTTACTCGAGACTATGGACTGTGAAAAATCCCTGGGGAAACACATATACTCAGCTAACGTGCAAATATGTGGACAGATCATCAAACTTAACTTCCATGCCATGACATCATTTTTCGGTTGCGTAACATAAAAAACTATCTAAACTTTGAGAGCATATGTGTGAGCCACATTATTACCACCACCAAAAAATGTGATCTTTTATAGAATTTTTAGGCTGGCCACGGGCTAGGCGACTTGTGGTTGCAGTTTGTCGCTCTCGCAGCTCCCGAGAACCCGCATGCAGCGCGGCCGTTACGTACACCGAGTGCAATGATCGCCGTCAACGAGAGACACTGGCGCGAGATCGCGGCTATTCGTGAGGTCTGGTGAGCGCCGCTTGACGAGTAAGACCTGTCACATGATCGATATCAGTTTCGAATACTAGCGTCGATGTAACTTTTAGATAATAATGACAAATAATCTTCCTTAGTCACTCGGTTAGAAGAAAAATAACAATAATAACAAATGAATCACAATTACCGGTACATGTAAATTCCATTTTGTTGCACGTTTTACAAATAATTTCAACGAAATGACATTAATCTCTGCTGGAATACAAAAATGAATCTAAACTCAAGTTTTCATTAACGACTGATGAAGCACATATTCCAGCAAGTATCGTAAGAAACCGTCTTTTTCATTCTCAGACTCGATAACAGCAGCAAAACTGCAGCGGCATTAATTGGAGTGGCAGCAGCACGCAGTGCAGCAGCGCCAAACAGTGTAACATCAGCATACAGAGATGCAGCAGCAGCACGCAGTGCAGCAGCGCCAAACAGTAGAACATCAGCATACAGAGATGCAGCAGCAGCACGCAGTGCAGCAGCGCCAAACAGTAGAACATCAGCATACAGTGATGCAGCAGCAGCACCATACAGTCGAACATCAGCATACAGTGATGCAGCAGCAGCACGCAATGCAGCAGCACCATACAGTAGAACATTAGCATACAGTGATGCAGCAGCACCAAACAGTAGAACATCAGCATACAGTGATGCAGCAGCACCAAATAGTAGAACATCAGCATACAGTGATGCAGCAGCACCAAACAGTAGAACATTAGCATACAATGCAACAACATGCAGTGGATCATCAACATATACAGAGACGAAGCAGTGTGCAGCAGTATCACAGCGTACAGCAGCAGCAGTATCATAGCGTGCAGCAGCATAAATGCTGCAGCGGAAGGACATGCACTACAAGAGCCCGGCAATGCAGCCTCAGGTGTTCTGGAGCAGCAGCTGGCGACATGCAGCACACCCAAGCAGTACGCGCGTATCTGGCCAACTCTTTCATGCTTCAGTGCGAACATTAATTCAAAGATACACTACAGCACGTATTTTATTTCGGGGAAAGGCGGATGAGACCTTCGGGTTCTGAATTACTTAGTCTGAATCCTGACAAATTCTGATCATTGATCATTTATTTATTTCTCACAGATTCTTACTGTACACTCTAACACCAATGAAATATTTTCTACGTGAGTATTTCTCGTAGCAGCAGGTAACAATAAAATAATTACGACTTTAAAGGAATTGAAACCGATCAAACCGTGAGCACTAACATACGAGTAGTCAATCAAGAAATTTTGAATTCAAATGTTGAAAATCAAATCAACACGCGGCTTGATGTCCATAGCTAGGTAGGAAACCATATAAAATAAGAGCAGTAACCTGAAACATTTAAACACTCTCGGTGTTACAATAATACCGGTGTAGATATCGAAGCAGAAGACCTGTAGTGCGGTGAAGCAATCGATATGGATAATAAAGGGTGAGCATGATGAAGCGATCGATATACAAGCGAGTGACTCACTATACTTAAGGTCCTGACCAGGTCGGTTCGAAAGCGTACAATAGGTGAAACTCACTTCTTGTGTAGATACCTGTATATCAATATTTACGAACATAATGCGCTGGAAACATGCAATGAGGTGCTAGAGACGGCGCTTACTGCAGTCATCGACCTACTTGACGCTTCTAAAATTATTTCAGTGTGTCATCATTTGCTTTAATGTTACCACTTGGGTAAGCTTAAAACGAGACGACAACAATATTAGGGGACAATCAACGTTACGAAAACACATCGAATATCCTTAAAGGATAACAGGTAATTGGCAGTATAGAGCTTATGATACTCATAAATGCCGCAAAGTTACCTCGTATTACTATTAGATGAAAAGACAGAAGTGAGATTAGGAATTGAACTGACAACTAAAAACCTCAGGGTCGGTGAGTAAAGGCAGCGATGACGCAATAGCGGCGTGGCGGCGATCATGCACATAAATAGAGATCAGAACAGCGTACGTAGGTACAACCTACTAAAAAGTAGCGAATAAATCAGTCTTCGCCAATAAAAAACAAATAAGTTTGAGTACCTGACTGAATATTAAAATTGAATACTTCAAACAACGCGACACAAAAATTAAGGACGAAACATCAGTGAGGGCAATGAGCAAATTGAATAGCATCGATAAAACATGAGCTTGAATCATGTGTGACATTATATTGCTTCTCACATATCAACACAATGTTCTTTCTCGCATACTGAGTAATATCAAACAAACTAAAACGAAAATTTCAAAATGAATCCCGTCCTAATTATGGATAAAACTCACACTGGAGCTCTAACTCGGCGTTCCATGTGGCGGTGGCAGGCCAAGGCAGCAGGATGGTGACCGCCATGACGAGGACGATAGCCTTGCTCGCTACACCGCCTATATTTGGTAGCAAGGGAACTGAGGTATTAACGTAAGCTGTTGTGCACACTATTGTATCCTCGTCGCTGTCATTCATCGCAACACCATCGTGCACCGAGGCGGTCATCTAGATGGGCAGCATGAAAATTCATGCAAATGGTATCTTATCAGTCATTCAATCGGACGTCATTGAGAGATAAATCAGAACAGTTTCAAGTTAGCGGAGTAAATTTGTTTACTTATGGGCGTTTCATCAGTTTATATGTTGAAACAGGTTCCACCTATCTAGAATACATACGCGAGGTAAGTCAATAAAGATCTTCTCTGTTCACAGGAGCGAAAAATAATCATGAAAACTCTGGTACAAATAAATAATATTGACTGAACTTGTTCTCAATAATTAGCGTAGATTGGCTGCAAAACATCATATTTTGATAAACAATTTAAATTTTTACTGTGTCTTTGAGTTTGAACTGAACGAGACTGAAGCCACTAGCTCAATGCATCTCCTAAGAGCCATCAAAACAACAATTGTTTGTTTACATATCAACCCTTTTCTGTGAACGTGTGTTGAGTGAGTATACGCATATCCTATACGACTGGAATTTCTCGCACGCTATTATGGATAAAATGTATATTTTGCATGCTACCTTACATCGTATTGAAACCATTTTCCATGTAAATGTCACGAAATGTTACATAGGCACAGTTCAATCTGGATTGCTTCCCAAAAAGTAAATTTGAGAATGATGATTTTAACATTTAAATGCGCCGGTAATTCAGCTTCACATACGATTAGTCAAATATAGCGTACAAGCAATATTTGTTTGCACTTAAAAATCAAGTACGGCCGAAAGACTTTTACGATATGTGATCAAATAGAGCGACCAGCAAACAACGTCATCACAGAAACTTCGCTGAAAATTTTTTGTCTAAAAAATTTATTGTTATTGTTTTTCATTTGTTTTTAATCTAAAAAAAACTTGAAAACTAAAACAATTAAAGAAAATGATAATATAATGAAAAAACATGAAAAACTTTTCAAAGATAATTATGCCGGAAGCATCAAACCCAAACATCCTCACTAAAGAACAATCACATAAAACTTGCATAGAGCATTAAAGTTTCCTTTACATTGAATTGTGCACCCTTCTCGGCGCCACAATTAAACACAAATAACTAACAAAATCAATAACACATCAGATATACAAGTGGAAAAAAGTTGCGCATAACAAACACGATAACGAAATTCAGGCTAAATGGGGCGTTACTGTAACGAACACTGATACGTCAGCGAAGCTATTAATCTCAATCTCCTTCTGACATCCGTCACCGAACAAATACACAAACTACGTAGTTCCGCAGTCACGGTTCTAGTTAACGGATAATGTATGTGTTTCGATTGATGACAAAAATTCGAAGATATAAAAGCTTATTAAGCACATCATTAGAGCGCAACACAACACATGACATCGCTGGCGCGGCTGCAGCGCGAGTGAGCCGAGCGTGATCGCCCACCTGCGGCGCGACAGGAACAAACCGCGCCGTGACGCTGCGAACTAGAGGCGTACAGACAGGTAAACGCGGCTCAGGGGATGCTGCTTCATTTGAACATGTCGATACATCAACGGCAAACATAAATCAGTTAACTTTAAAATATTTTATGAATTTAAATCGTTATCGTTGACATAGAACAAATTCAAATTAAACCATGTTCATCTACATTTTAATGACCTGAATTATTGAGTTGCTTTCTATTTTGCAGGTGATTCCGATCATAAATAATCAGTAGTACGGTGTTGGATCTTCGTCACTCAGAACCAAAACCTATTAAACTTGTCAGCCGCCCAGCGCTAGGGTCGCTCGGTACACAACGAGAAGAGACTTCAATTATTTGCATTAGCTGCCTGCATTACTTTGTCTAGTAAGCATTAAATGAACAGTTAAGGAAAAATTATCAGAATAATACTCATTGAACAGAAATAAAATTTATTGCTGTTTTTAGGACGATAAATTGCTTGACAATAAAATGCTGTTGGAGTTGAATATGCCGGATATTGTGTGGGTTATTCGATTGCTGAGAAAGAAATACTGTTGAAAAAACTTTGGAGCCCAATAAATAACTAGAGCAGAGGCGGCTCTAGGCCGGAAATTATAAAAATTACTTGCGGAACTTCAGAGTGCTAGAGGAGATTGATATTTTATACCATTGAGTTAGCTAGTAATTTGCCAGATTTAATAAGTTGGAGTTGATAGATAATAAGTTCAAGTTAGGGTGTGCAATCTTAGGCTCGAGGACCGCGAGCGAGTTTGTTATGCGGACCTGTGCTTGAACAGTGAACACGTTGCAATTATATGTAAATTTTAATTTTCAGTTTTCGTTTGTTTTGGCTCCCCATCTGGGTTAGCAGCTCAAGACAATTATTGAAACATGCTTCTCATTTATTCCAATTCTTCTCTTTATTCCAATTTTCATACCTTGTCAATTGAGATTGAATCCAATAAAATTGAATGATGCATGGCCCTCTAATGGGAATGAAGTTTTCAATGTGGCTAAATCAAGTTTGCCTACCACTGGGTCAGGGTTATTCCTTTCATGTATCTATAGGTTAGATAGTTTTTTACTTTTATTTGCTAGAAGTTACATAGAATTCCTGTATATGTATGTATATCATGTGGCTAGTAGCTAGTAGTCATATGGTACTTCCTCATTTTTTTATTGAGGCTATACTTCACCGCTATATTTTAACAGTTTATAAGAAAAGAAGGCTCATTTAATTTTATAATCATAAAGGACAAAATTTATTCCTAACTCGACGACTATGTAAAAATCGCATATTATTGGCAGCTGTACGCGGTATTTGTTACGAGGATCCAGTGAGCATATGCTACTCATGAATATCTCTTAGCTCAAATTCAAGAAAATAACACCTTGCGTCTCCAGAGCTTTAAACGCGGATAAATTTTATGTTGTAGTGGCGTTTGAGTGGAAGCCACGATCTCCAGATCTAAATGTCATGGTTCGTTTTTCTAGAGAAACTTGCAAAAGTTGACTCAGACGATATGCCTAATACCAAAATCAATCGGAGTGAAATATTTTTCAGGAAATTAACAACGTTCTATTGGAGAAATTTAGGAAAGTAATGAAAAACATCGTTACGTGAAAAGCTAATTCTAAGTGTTAAATGCAGGTTATTTAATGGATATTGCTTGCCAGTCTACACCGCAATTTTTTTAATATATGTTTAAGCACATATATGCTAAAAAATTTTCTTTGACTTACATATAGCTGTATTATCTAAATCTCTTGCACATAATAATCACTCGAAATTGACATATTTGAATATAGTTACCGCTGCAATTGACATGCAGTACAAAAAGCATTAAATTTGTATAATTAAAACGTGAATCACATCACAGATGCACCATAATTTGATATAATTTGCATTTGCAACACCCACTAGGTCTCAGGCGTGACTGAGCATTAATAAGTGACGTTATGCAAGGGGGATTAGCTCAGTTTCGATTTCTCAGGACATTTTCCACGGTTATCACTAGGATCGATCTAAAACTTTTGTTGGTCGCATGATGGTTGCTCGAATCCACAAGTGATAAATACAAGTTAACCAAAGCATTTTTATAGAACAAACTTCTAGAATCATTAATTACAATAATATTTCGCAAGATATGATACATGTTTTTGGAATTCAGGTTGTGAGGATGAAATGCTTGAAATATATTCAGCTCAACTGATAAGCAGCCTCTGAATTAAGGCGAGCACTGCGTAGACGAAAGGCCGCATTAAACTTCTCCTATTTTGGTACACAACGAATAAATAAACTTAACCTTATCCCATTAACCTCAAACAAAAATAGAAAACTAAACGCGACAAAATCAATTGGAATGTAAATACTATCTAGAGTTATCATGCATACTGGCATAAGGCTATTATTATAACGTAAGAAACTCAGTTATACCTAAGATGATATGTTCTATATTTTTGTAAAATGCTGATCAAAAAAGCACAATATAGTCTCTACTAGCTCTGAGATAATGCAATGAATCAGACTTGGTGCTTGGGTCATTTTAAACTGCACGTAGGATATAAATGCCACACTACACATAAAGAAGAGGTACATAAAAAGTCAATCAACCTAAAAAAACAATAATCATCATCCGGACTTACTCTCTACTTCTAGACAACAGAAAGCGTAACACAACCGCATGAATCGAGCCGCGCAGCTGTAAACCGTCCGCATCACAAGCCGCACCGCTGTAAACCTGTCTCTTATACACATCTAGATGTGTATAAGAGACAGAGGCTGCACAGCTGTAAACCGTCCGCATCGCAGGCTGCACCGCTGTAAACCGTCCGCATCGCAGGCTGCACAGCTGTAAACCGTCCGCATCGCAGGCTGCACCGCTGTAAACCGTCCGCATCGCAGGCTGCACAGCTGTAAACCGTCCGCATCGCAGGCTGCACCGCTGTAAACCGTCCGCATCGCAAGCCGCACCGCTGTTAACCAGGGCAAATACTTTCAAAAACATTTAAGAAATCGTAAGTTCATCAGCCAATCATTGACGGCCTTTCAAGCAAAATCCACCAATTATAGTTAAAAAAGAGAGCGCAAGTACTTACCTTCACTTGGCGAGTTTTTAAAGTCTGGCCCCCTGAGCTCTCCAGCATCGATCAGCCCTCTCCTCACACAGCTCATCATGGAAAATCTCACAGAAATAATACTCCATCATCGTTTAAGCTGATGGAGTATTTTTAACATTATTTAAGATACTTAATTATTGCACTGATTACGAGTTCCCCTATCCAAAATGGGTACCACGTAATGCCGTCAGCACAAGTCAAATCTTGGATGCAGTGAGACGTGACATAATTCGAGACAGGAGTGATGCATTCTAAACAGAGTAGGACGACCACTAGGTCAGCAGCTGTTGCAGGTACAGATGAGTGCAGGTGGATGAACTGATTCAGAGACGCAATGTCACAAAGAAGAACGGTTATACTTTTTATCAGTGGGTCATTCCAGATACACAGGGAATCGATTACATAAGAGATCATTGTACGCACGCACTCTCTCGACATCATGAACGAGATGCAGGCTGGAACGAGAACCCTATCACGAGTAACCAACGGACCAACTTCGCACAGCATTTCTAATAAAAATCATCGACCGCAGTATGCAGTATATGAGCACACTTTAGTAAATTGCCTTGACACTGCAGCAATTTGTCTTGGCAATGCAGAAACTTGTCTCTATACGCTGCAGTAAATATCCTGCATTAACTACAACATTGAATTTAATTGATTTCGTTCCGAGAACACCTTAAATATTTGGAGCTCCCGGAGAGCGAAAATCGTGTAAAATAAGTCTGGCCAAAAAAGAAGTGCATGACTGACGACGTCAAGGGGCGTGGCCGTGAAGCTTCGAAGTTGCCTTGATGCCGAAGAAGCGCTTTGATCGCAACGACCAACTTGCGACAAAACTTTCTAGAGAAAAATCCAATGAAAATTTCAGGAACCACGAGGAGAAAGTGGCGCACAGTTAATGAGTCGTCGTTTTACACACCCGCAAAATAAAAATAAGCTTCCTGAGCGAAAAAATTGCCCAGCACAGTTTTCGAACACTGCGCAAATAATTAAAGAGGTCAGAAATGTGACATGAGTGGACAACTCTGAACTCTCGAAGCAAATTCTGTACGATGAGAATTGTTTACATTCTATTTTGGACTGATAGACGAGTTGATAAACACATCCGCAATTGTTAACCTAATCCTGCCGCGTCGTTCTGGCGTGATATGTTATGCATAATTGTAACTGCTATTGTGCTTAAACTTTCTGAAATAAACAATTTGTGCGCTTTTTAATTTTAAGCTCTAGCAACATTCGATCCATGTGCGGAAGAACTTTTATTATAAATATTTCTTCTGGCATCTCCATGCGCAACAATAAAAAGTGCTACCAACAACTCGAAAATTTCAGATCGAGCGCAAAGAATCACTAAATTGAGACGACCGAAAAATTTACATCATATGAATTTTCTAGAGCAAGTGCGGCAGAGACCTGGACTCCGAAGTAGACTTTAATGTAGTGTACAAGGGTCAGTTTTGGTCAGTTTCCCCTGAGGGTACATGAGCTGTTTGCGAGGCTGGCACGGCGCCCAACCATCGATGGTTCCGGTCACACCGTCGTGCTGGTGCCCTAAAAATCCCAAAACACGAACAATGTCAAACTCACAAGAGCAATTAGTGATAGGAAATAAGAATCCGTGGTACCTAACATGAAAATAACTTGTGTTGTTAGGAATATTCGAGTATTCAATAAATATTCGTTCGAGAGTTAGAATTAGTTGACGCATTTCTTTGGAAGACACGTTAGTCAAACAAGTGGACAAATCCCTAGCAATAATGAAAAAAAAAAACAGCCTTTTAGGAGCTTTTACGGAACTGGGTTAAAAAAAAGTAGGTTAAAAAACGTATTATAGTAGGCTTTGACTGAGCGTTGAGCACTGGGGCCTTTTTGCTCCATAATTGGTAACATTTACCGACAATTTATGGGACCCATGAGCAGTGCGAACAGGTTGTCGCTAGCCTCTTAATGTGCGATTAGTTCCAAAACGTTGAATGAATTTCCTTTCAACTGACGGGTAACGTTAAGCAAAGTGTTTAATTAAACCTCATTATAATGTTTCGCATCATGTAATGATACAATTATGCCCATAACTTTCCAAATGTAGGTAAATTAAAACAAATAGGATCAATTAAACCAAAATTGAAGAGACACATAACTTAAATGTTAGTGCAAATGGATTCTGCCGGGTTCTATGGGAGCCGTGGCGCCCCCTTCAGGGCTAGGGCAAGGGGGCGGCTGGCCCGGTGCCCAGAAAAGGGATCAGTTTGGTCGGGCGACGACAGCCGACGCTTCGGTCACGTGGCGGTCTCGTATCGACCGCAGTCCCTTGCAGACACTTGGTCTGGGCACACGACTCCTGCGTGTCGGGATAACCCAAACAATTAAAAATCAATCGCTGAAACAGCTGACTCGATACGAGTTTAGGATTGAATATTCTGTACAACTGAAGGTCTTTGCAATGCTTAAAATTTTTCATGGTTAAGAACATTAAGAGAAATTAGGAACTGCTGTCGTCGTTGGTTTTGGGCTTTCAAACGGGCGCAAAAATAGCAGGCGTCACTCAGCAAAGCTATGCTCACTTGCTCAGACAAAAAAAAAACAGTTCACTGTTCTCACCAGACTTTTCAACGAACAAAAACGTAGTGGGAGAGAGTTCCCATCGAAAAAATAGAGAATGGGTAGATCTAGCTATCAAGATTCCCAATATAAGAAGCTTCTTCTTCAAACAATAAGAACGTAATGTAACAGAGATACTACCAGCAAGTTAAGGCTTAGAACCTCAATACGGTATTGGCCGATAACCGCCAAAGCCACTAGGTCTTTAAAATCAAGTCCATGTCGAGCTCAAGACAAGAAAAAACTCTTTTATAACTCAATATCCTGGATTATCGCTCATCCTTAATATAAAAAGCATATACTTCAACTGCCAGATAAATATTTGCATAAAATTCAACAGTTAAACAAAGAAAATGTCGAAGGATAATCAAAAAGTACAATTAATCAATTAATTGAAGCCAAGAATTCAATGTCATGTAGCAACAATCTGCAGGCTCCGGTGCCAGGGTGCGATGTCCTGGCGCCTTTAAGGGGAGCGTCTCCCTAAAAATTTATCTCAGTAATTTACAGAGGGATCAATCTGAAATTTGGTACACATATGTAAAACAGAATTCTAAGACATTTTTGTTCATGTGATTTTTTCGTCACAGGCAGCTATAGCGGTCACGACGTCGGGTTTTAGAGGCGCACTGATAAACACACTACTTCTCTCACGACCGCTGTCGATGCACTGAGCTTGCGGTACCGGCTTGCTTCTGTTGGCTGGTGTACGAGAACCAGACGACGTATAGAGACAAGTTTAGTCTCGTTAGAAGCGTAATTTTCTAAGCTTTAAAATGAGTGTAAAAACCAAAAAAGTGAAAATTTTCGATTTTTCGGGAGACGCTCCCCTTAATATCTGCGCCCGGCCACCGCAGGCTTGGGATCGATGGATGCGAGGGCAGGCGGTATACCGTATAGGATACAAGCGGACATTCGTTGTATCCAGGCTACGTGAAGAACATTTGGGTTCATTCAATTAACTTAACGTTCGGGGGCATTTTATAATTACTTCGCTGCGCGGCGGTGTCATTCTTTAATTTGCTTGAATTTTGCGAGCACGATTAACTAACAGAAAGTTTTCACTGTGCGCACATATTATGAAAAACAGAGGTCACCGACATATTTACGTGGTCGCTGGCACAAATCGGGCAATCTTTTTTCATGAAGTTTGAATTCTCTCAGTTGTTTCATGATCTAATTATATTCATTATTCTATTAGCTGTTTCATGATCTCCTTACAGTCATTAATTCTATTAGCTGCTTCATGATCTCCTTATATTCATTATTCTATTAGCTGTTTCATGATCTCCTTACAGTCATTAATTCTATTAGCTGCTTCATGATTATATTCATTATTCTATTAGCTGTTTCATGATCTCCTTACAGTCATTAATTCTATTAGCTGCTTCATGATCTCCTTATATTCATTATTCTATTAGCTGTTTCATGATCTCCTTACAGTCATTAATTCTATTAGCTGATTCCTAATGTCCTATGAGATGCACTGACCAGACGCACGCACAGAAATGCGACAAACAATGCAAGGAGTCAATGCACAGCCCGGAGGGCACAGCAGTTAATGAGTTGTTAGCACGCGCCCCCACCTGAACACCGTTTCTGGACCCCATAACCATTACCTATGGACCCCATAACGCCTCTGCATGGTAGTATCATTTCCATGATACCAGAGGCGTTCGTCTCAACCTTCCACCGGTCCGTTTAGAAATAGAGAAAAATGGTACTGTTTTTAATTGTGTAAAACATTTTAATGAACTGCCTGATGATTTCAGAATTAACTGTTCTAAATCCATTTTAAAGACAAAATTTCGTGATCATATTCTTGCTGAATATTAATTTAATTTTGTTTATCATAAAGTTTTTTTCTTGTGACAATTTACTTATGTACTGCCTTTACTTTAGAATGTAATATTTGCATTAATTTTCGTTGTACTTGTTGCCACTATTACGTTCATACTCGTCACCTATTACGCCTGCGAAGCTTTTTTATAGCTTGTATGGGCTTTTCACCTGGAAGCCTTTATTACCAGATAGCATGTTTTTTTCTTTCTTTCTATTGAGTCGTGCTGTGTTGCTTCTGTGTGTGTGAAAGAATAAACAATAAAGAATACATGAAGGGAGCCCAGCACACGCGTTGGGTTGTCCTATAACGTACAAACGGCACGGTTAGAGCCTTAGAGGCTTGCACGTCCGCGTGCTGCAACTCAGAAGATTTAAATACCTGGATTGAGTCTTCGTTGGTAAACGTAAGCATATTGTTCAAGAATAATAACATGACTCTAATGTTTTTTGGCAATTTTTTTGTGCAAATAATGCATAGCAATTGAAACACAGTATCGCGAATTTTAAAATAACGAAATGTGAGAAATTTTCATAAATTTACAGATAGTAATTAATCCATGAGCTTCATACACTGAAAACATGATTGCAAAGATAGGAGACGCCGTAAAATAAATTTATTATGATTTATTGTTAAACTTCAAGTTTAATCGGTTCTAATAATTTTGCATAACTAATTCATTGCAAGAATTCGGAAATTTTTACTTATTCTTGAATAAAAAATAATAATAACCCTAAGGACCATCAACCCAGGCACGAAAAAATTTTTAAACCACCAATAATCATTTCTCGTTTCTTTCATTTCCTTGCGCGTAATCAATTAGTTACCAAATACGGAAGTAAAACATTGACTAAACAATGAAGCCTGAGAGCGAGGCACCAAGCGCAACGAACGACAAGTTAAAAGCGCAAAAGCAGCCAAGGTGACGGAAGTGGACAGCCATCTGCATGTTTGTTGTCATGACTGAACATGAAACAGTGACGAGGCTTCCGCAACGCAGAGGAAGAGAAGGTTAAAGAGAGATTATTGCGCGTTTGCCAAGCCTTTCATAGTTCATACCTGTTTTAAGAATGAATACTTGACTTCTCACGATATTTATCAAATGAAGGATATTTTTTAGTTCTCATATGCTCGCGAAAATTCATCCAGTTGAAAAGTTCTTCTTTTGTCCGTTTCTGAGGACTTGGTTCTTCACCACTCGCCTCACGTCCGGACAGGCAGTTGAAAAGTTATTCTAGAAAATTTCGCAGTCTGTGCGTCGTTTCAAAGAACTCGCCAAATATTAATAATTCGACGATAGAGAAATTTTTGAATAATCTGCATCTTGTTCTGCAATATTCTTTGTGGCCTTTCTTGTGTGGATCAAAAACTTGGCATCAGTCACGTTTTTGATGCGCTGTCGGAACCTGGGACTTCTTTTGCTGGTCTAATCTACTTGCTACATAGATTTTTACTAAGCCAAATTTGCAGATATAATCAAATACGCTGTGGGAGAGCTTTCTCCAAAAGTCCTACGAGTTGCGTAATACGTACCAAGGTTTAAATATTTTGGACTTGTAGATTAATTTCAGCACACACTTCCCTAAAGTGTGTGCTGAATTTAAATTCGGAGTGCATAATTGAATAGGACTTTGAGGAGAACAGTGTCCGAAATCAAATAAGAAATAAACAGCCTCCTAGCAGTCATAATGAGTTATTCACATACTCCGAGCCCTGCTGCGACCTTAATATTTTTGTGATTGGCAAATTTATTAATAGATAAATACGTATGCATTTCTGCAAATAATAAATCTAAACCTCTTCATACAGGCAATGTTTTCTTGCGAACTCAAAGTTAAACTATTAACTTGTTCTTTGTTTGAGAGCAGTTTGCACCGGCAACTCAAAGGCAGTATTCCATAAGCAACATACAATCACTTTCCTAACACTTTCCATATTCATACATCTATGACTCATCATTCATCTATGACTCATCATTCATCTTTGACTCATCATTCATCTATGACTCATCATTCATCTATGCCTCATCATTCATCTATGACTCATCTTTTTACGTCCGTACATTATATACAGTGGAGTCTACTCAAGCTACATAAAGTAATTTGACCATTTATCGCATAGTACATATGGAGGCGGCAGATAATAACATGCATCACAACTCCTCCAAGATTAGTAAGATTAACAAGTGTAAGGCCGGCAACTCACCTTGAGACAAGAAGCAGGCGTAGTGCTGGCCGATCTCGAGGAGCTGCAGCAGCGCGGACTGTGCCTGCGTCAGCAAGTCCGTGCCTGTCGCGGGAGGGAAGCTGCACGAAGCGAAGGGGTCGACGAAGAGCGAACACCGTTCGTTGCGCGAGTAGAGCGAGAAGAGCAACGCTCCGAACTGCGGGTCGAGCGTGTAGTAGATCATGGCGGCGGTCTCGCGAGCAGGAGGCTTGAGGGCCGAAGAGCTCAGCAGAGTGTCCACGGAACCTCTAATGACGGAACTAGCCAAGTCGAGGTAGATGGTCGGCGAGTGGGCCTTCCTGCTGCCGGGTAACTGCCACGACGCCACGCTGAGCATTAGGGACAGATGGAGAGATGGTCACCATCTGACGACCAACGCCCGCACTTTCCTACCTTGCTGCGTCATTGTCAGCATTTATTACTCTTTCATAAAACATCACATGACATCAGGAGATATGCACCACACATGTGACCGTTTTGCCACTCGATAATGATAAAGGAAAATCACGTTCTAAGGGTTAGTTTTTTAACACCGTGAGTCCAATTGCCGCTAACATGAATCAAATGTTAGTTGAAACATTCAGCAAATTATTTTAGGAGGAAGAACTAGCAAGCCTGATATTATTTTAAGCGTGGCTAGCCTAAAACCCGAGTGAATTGTTCATTTAAAATAAGAAGGAGAAAGCCACGAGCGGCACCAGGTAGAAGCACCAATCGGCCCGAGCGTCGGAGAGGCATAGACCTTGCAGCATTGCTGCGGCCGATCAATGACGCACTTTGTGATACGGACTGCGGGATTTGCTGTGTCTATCTATGAATTTCCTGTGAGATACAAGTAAAAAGAAGGTACAAGTCAGATATTGATTGCTTGAAGGGAAAAAGTGACGCACATCCGCATAGTTAGTGTATATG
This sequence comes from Hyalella azteca, assembly GCF_000764305.2. Lineage (NCBI taxonomy): Eukaryota > Metazoa > Arthropoda > Malacostraca > Amphipoda > Hyalellidae > Hyalella > Hyalella azteca. The sequence goes on along the minus strand of NW_025943871.1, from coordinate 65,573 downwards.
TAGCCGCTTAAGCAATTGCAGAGCACATTTGCGTGGCTCGGCTATGATATATGACCGATTTGTGTAATATTGTCTATGTTATACATTTATGCATAATGTAGCATATCAATAATAATTTACGTTGAGAATAAATGCCCTGGAGTTATGACGTTAGTTAGCGACGGAAATGATTAGGGCTAGAAGTGAGTAATACGAAAACAAGCATTTCAAAATGTCCAGAGATTAAAAACGATCCAAAATGAGTGAACTCGCGCTGAAATTTGGTTTATTCCATCGAACAATGAGAACTGCCAGTCTGCCGCCATCCATACATTTTGGAGACCACTTCAAATGTCACTGAACGCCCGTTGCCAAATATAAGAATAATTTATTATTATTTTACTGAATAATCATTTCCACACTCACAACGTGCTACGAGTATATAAAAGAATCCGCGCAGCATGTAGCAGCCTTGGATTTTTTGATGCCGTGCCACAATGTGATATCAAATATCATTCGCGAAGCATGTTGCGTCCCGATATTTTTGATATCGTTTGATATATTTTACTTAAGGAACGCCAACAGCGAAGAAAGTAAATAAATGCTCTATTTTCATCGCCTCAAAACTCAATGAATGTTCGTTTTCGGTATCTAATGATCGTGTGTGTGTGTCTCTAAAATGCTCACTCACTCATCAATAAAAATATTCAACAACATTCAATTCAACATCATCATTCAATAATTGTTGTTTTGTAAACAAACCCCAAAGTCAATCCATGACATTTGATTCGAACCCTAACGTCAGATAGTGACTGATAGTGTTTTGTTTAACTAGACTGGATGCCTGTCGTGGGTGTAATACAAGTCAAAGAAAATTTGTCATCGTTATAAATTTAACTTTATTCTAAATGCAATTTTTAAGGATACTGCAAATCTCCTATAGAAGCTACCGGGTCCATCATTTGCAATTCGCAGTTTCATCTTTAATCAGTTCAGTATTTTTGTAAATGGTGTAGGTTTTTAACGTTGATTAAACAAGAGTCTGAGTTTAGTTATACAATCCGAATACTGTTATATAGGCTTAAGATAACAGTTTCACACGAATCAATCGATAATGTCAGCTAGCGATTCAGTTTCAACAAATTTTCGGCTGAAATCTCCCCATGATTATTCACCATAGTTCACCATAGACAAAAATTTGTGTGATTTGCAATAGGTACGTTTATCGAGGGCGCTTACTAAGGCCTGCCAGTCCGTGACAGGTGACACGGCGACATTAAATAGCTAACTATATCACACTGTTATGCGTTGGGTAAGAAACTAGGAAGCTTCAACAAATAAGCAACCAAAATTACGAATACACACGAAAAAATCATCTTATAACTCAGTCAGTTAGCACCCAAAACTTCACGGATCAATAATAAAGAGAGACCACTCACGAGTCTTCGGACTGCACCGCCATGTTGGTTACAATGCACTTGTCCCCTCTTGAAAGTCACACCCATAATATTGATTCCTTCACGTCATTTCAACATCTCCACTTAATCGGTCACTTCTCATCAACAATCATCAAGTAAAGCACGAGAACGCATCAGACGGTCACATACAACCTCTCCAACCGGCCGCTCGCACGACTATGAGTTGAGTTCTCTGACTTCTCTCTTCTCTGGCAAGTGGAGACCACCAATGGCAATGTACGTCCGCTGCCAACTACTCTTTATTAATCAGATATGCACATGTAATCAATTGTTTAGGAACAATGGATGATAATCTCTTTGGAATGGACTATCAATTTTAAATATTATCTAGCCAAAATTGGATAAGCAGCATCCCCGTAAAGAATTAACAAAGAGCACCAGAACGAAGTGATCACCTTCAAGAAATCAGTGTTAACAATAATAAAATTTCGTGTTTTGCTGGAGGACGATTACAAGTAAATTGCAGGCTGTTACAAATTAAACTTACCAAACCCACGAATGAAATTATAAAATATATATAAACAAAGTAACCTCGTAAATATTTAATAGTCCGGCCCCTCAATATAGGAGCGATCGATTGCGATTTGCGACTCGTGAACGCGGGAAGCCTAAACTGTCTGTAGCCCTCGCCTCAAGACGTGCGAGGGAAGTTGCCTACTCTGAGGACACCAAGAGTGTAGAATAGAATAGAATAGAGGTGTCGGCACTGAAGAAATAAGCCCATGGCCTGTTGCCGATTCTTGAATTTTTTTGACTTGATTCACAAGGGATCCGGCCTTTGGAACCCGACCTTTCCATAACTGACGATTGATTGAGATAGCTGCTAGACTTATTGCCTGGTCCGTAATTTGCTAAGCATTTTAAGACTGAACATATGCTCCTGCATAGCTTCGTCTGGACTTATTGCCTGGGCCATAATTTGCTAGGCATTTTAAGACTGAACATATGCTCCTGCATAGCTTCGTCTAGTCGTTCATGAAGGCGTTCATACTCGGAGCGTCAACAATGCTATCAGGGAGGCTGTTCCACATGTCGGTGACTCGAAGCGAGAAGAAATGTTGCCGCATGGATGTGTTACAACTCAGTTTTTTTAGTTTATAGCCGTGGCCCCTGCTGTTGGTTCTTGTTTTAAATTCTAGTAATCCTTCTGGAACCTTGTATAAGACATGAGTATACTTGTATGCTTCAATGAGGTCCCCACGCAGACGTCGTTAACTGAGGCTTGGAAGCTTCAAAATCTTTAATCCTTCCTCACAGGACTTGCCTTTCAAGCCCGGAATTATCCTTATTGCACGTCTTTGAACACTCTCTATTAAATTTTTGTCCTTTTCAAGTTTCGGTGACCACACGACATTTCCAAACTCTAGGTTCGGGCGCACGACAGCAACAAACAACTGCTTCATCGCTTCTGCATCTAGGAACTCGAAAGAGCGTCTGATCAGTCCAAGTCGTTTATTGGCTTTATTAACTTGACCTTCAATATGCTTAGAAAATTTCAACTCATTGTCGACATTAACTCCTAAATCTTTTTCCATTGTCGACTTCGACATCATCACTCTGTCGTTGCAACCGTGTCTTCTCAGTTCTCACACTGTAATCTTGCTGTTCATTATTCATGCCAAGGTGGATTACTTTACATTTGGTAGATTACTTTACATGCAGGTAGCCATGAATAAAAAATAATCCAGTGTCTATATGTATAAATTCTTATGTTAAATAGAGTGTAAATTCAAAATCATTTCTTCTTTTGCTACTTATGAACAAGTTTTTTTGTATTTATATTTTTTGTCCGTCTTGGTCAGGCACTGACAATCCATGGTTGAACTATATAAGGTTGACCCACGAGAAGTTCCGCTTTTCAGTTCAGCTTTCTTGTTACGTCACGTAGATCGAGAAACGTAAACAAACCCGTCATTCCCATGACGGATTGGTTGACTGGTTTGAACGCATTTCGGTGATTGGTTAATGCCCGTGACGTCATTAAGATCAGTGACGTCATAGGCGAAAAACAAGCACCATCCGCGAAAATGAGCTTCTCATGGGTCAACCTTATACTAGTTCAACCATGCTGACAATCCGCAATGACTACTCGAACGGGTATCCATAATACCCATTATTATACTATTAATGTTATTATCAGATACAATAACAGTATTATTACTTAGTATTATCACAAAATTAGAAGTAAAAGCAATATTTCCTAACGTCACGGCACCATAACCGCGTAGAAGCCAGTGTTCATAAAAAAATCTATACAATTTTTTCTTAGGTAACTAGTTCTTGGTCAAGTCTTAACTCGGAGCTGCGGTGCAAGTAAAACACTTACGCAAGAAGCACGGAACCTGTGAACTCCGTACCGTACGCGCCTCGTTGCTGGATCACATCTCAGCTTTACGGACCCTGACCTAAATGATGCCGCTCCATAGGCCTCCTCAGCCTTTTAGGGGAGTTTACACTGCGATGCAGAAACTTCAGAAAGAAGAATTGATTTCTTTTTCGATTTTGAAGAATTAATATAAATGGAAAACTAAGTTTTGTCTTTGACTTAGATAAAAAATATTTGACTTCGGGTAACATTGGAGTCAGTACCGGTTTCTAGAAAAGGGTTGCATGAGTGTCGAATTCAACTATGGTGCATACAATTGTACAACCATGTGTTCCTTTCTCTAACAATAAGACGTCTACAATTATTTCATCTGAAAATAAGAGAACTCTCACAAATATTGTAACTGACAGTCTTGCTTAGAGTTATGACTCGAAGAGAGCTCGCTAAATATTTTAGCTAACAAAAATAAAATCAGACTGAGCTGTGGGAGTGAGCCGTGTTCATCTCACGTGACTCGAGGTAGTTTGTGTGTTGCTGCCAAGCACGAGCTCTGCTTACAAACGAACAAACAAACAGCATTTAACGACATACATAGACATGCAAAGCCAGCGTATTTAGATTTGATTCCTTATATACGACAAGGAAGTAAGGTTGCCGAAAGTGTTAACAGAAAATATAATAAAAAATTTTGACTTCTCTTGCACGACTGCTTCTATAGTAGCTTCTATATAATACATTATCCAGAAAATTCCGGATCTAGTTAATAATTTCTAAACTAACGTAATCCATTTTAGCAACGCCCCTTGGCAACTGACATTTGGTACTCCCATTTAACTCTCAATTTGAACTTTGTTGGAAACTTCAGCTCTTTAATATTGAAAAAATGCACTCTTTCCAATCAAAATTTACATTTCAATTTTATCACTTTCCCTCCCACTCCCCATATTGGATTCCCCTAGAATTTTCAAACTAAGCATAAAAGTTCAGGTCCAGGTAATATTCAGATACAGCGCCAGGATTCGAACCCACAAACATTTTCAAGAATGTTATATCCCATTGCTGCGGTTCCGATTCATATAAGGTAATTGTAATACGCAAAATTTCATTTTTTTTAATATCTCAACTATTTTATGTGAGGGTGATGATAAATTCCTGTGATTTGATTGATGATTTTGAGAACTAAAATTTGAAGATGATATAAAATTAAAATTATTATTTTAACTAGCACATATGCGCTCGGATTTTCAGAACATGAGCTTATACTGAGCTGTAAATTTATCACTTGACCGTGAAAATAAAGTTCATGGCAATTACATATTTGGAAGAAAACGTTAAGAACAGATCGATGCTTCCTACTTAACATCGACTTTCTTTACACAAAGTAAATTCCGGACGTGACCTAATACTATGGCATGAGGTGTTAAGCACAAAATATAATACCCGATTCAATACCAGAATGAGGATCGCACAAGAACTAGACTAAGGGATCACTGTGACGTCACAGTGACATGAATAAACAGAAGGCTTGCCAGCAAGCCTAGACTGCTAATTCTGAGGGGTGGAATAATGCTTTAGGGGACCATCAAACTTTTCTCGGTCTTGCTCGTTTTCTGATTTGACCGCGCCGAATTATTTCAAGATGGACATTTGTACTTTTTTATTTTTTAATGATACTTTCGAAAAAATTCGAACGCCAAGTAATTGGACATTAATTCGAAATTACAATAACGTATGTGGTATGTAAAGGCGAAAAACATTCTGTTCAATTCTACAAAATATATAAATTTAATATTTACAAAAAGTACATATGTGTTGAGTTCCACTTGAGATGCCAGCAGAGTAAGTTTATAAATAAAAATTTATCGAATCGCATTGTGAAGTTATAATTTTTGTAATAATAACCAGCTGTTATGACTACAATAATTTGCCTTGATGAACAATATGGGACCTAATATCTATATCATTAGTTGCGCATTGTGATTTAGTTTTTCGGCTGGGCCGATCTACCACAAACGACTGCATTCAAATTGACCTAGCGTGCTCCTTCCTACCTGCAAGTGTAGGATGCGCGTCCCTAGTGGAGACGGAATACGACAGTCCTTGCTGCAGTCGTCCTTCGTTCAGGAGGTGAATCAAGAACTCCACTTGCGACAATTGCGGCGTCGGGGCTCCGAGACACATTTTAGCAACTCAACTCTCGTCAACACTATAAGCACATGGGATCTGTCTGATGTTCACAACATGTTACTGCTGCAGGGATACTGCTTATTTTGGTATCGAGAGGTCGAAATGAATGTGCAGGAGCTCATAGTTGTAGAGTTGGGTTCGAGTAGAAGTTACTAGGAAGAAATGCGTCTTCCTGAACTAGCTTCTTGCGTATGTCGCATTTCGGGGCAAGCACCGTCGCAGAAACGTACATCGAAAGCCACTCTAAAATGGCTGGAACCGAGTTCAATCACGCTTTTCGTTATATCCGTCGAATTGTTCAACACCCAATCACTGTTCATAGTTAATTTTCACCGCATTCTGACAACGTTGTAGGTAAAATTTATTATACTAATAATAAAATTCGTAGTTCGATTAGGTTCAGAAACACTGCGTTGAAGGTAGGAGCTACAGGTGCGGGATGTGCCCTGGAGCTGCCTCCCTCACGGCACTGTGGGCAACCGCCGGTCTCAGCTCTCAGCTCTGTTTTTATAAAGCCTATTCTTTCAACACTGACAGGGAACGCTTGTGCTCCTTGCTTGTTTTTTTTTTCTCAGTTGACTCGTGATGAGGCAGGTGCTTGTATAATAATATTCTTTAGCTTTGAATGTTCATAAATTTTTGACTGTTCATAAATTAGTCTTCTGAAGCCGATGTAGTGAGAGGGATTAGTTCAAACAGCGGCTGATCAGCGAAAGAATATCTATAGGTTTCGTGAATGGAGAATGCTTGGCAAAGAGCTCAGGTGTCAAAAGATTTAATTTTAAAAGATTGCTCACCCTCAACACGCGTGCTTATATTGATGCCCTCAGGGAATCAGGTGTTCCGAAGAAGTATTTACAAATTTATTTATTGAATGATATTTCAAAGTTGCTTCCATTTTCAGACGATTCAGAAAATTAACAAGTGGTTCACCAATAATTGGTGTCATCTAACTAAAGTATTCGAAGATTTTAAATGGAGTCCACAAAGTTTTGTCTACACTCACATTAGTAGGTTTAGCTATCAGTGTATTATCTACCATGTACTGATAACCGCGCTCAGTAAATTATCTGATCGCAGTTATCATGGGGTGTCTAAATTTGGCCCTTCAATAAAGTTGCCTGTTAGTTTCATCTTTAATTTCACATAATTTGAGGCAATCGTCGATGCAGCGAGCTCTATTTAAAACACCGTGAATTTCTCTTCGAAATTTGACGAATCAAATTCTGTCCAATTACTACTGGGCGCATAAATTTTTCTTGGTATAGGGTAAACATGGCATAAGAGCACGCTAGGCAGTTTGAAATGCATTACCACAATATACAGTACCATAACATCCAGTACCACGATATACAGTACGACAATATCTCATCCTTAATTAAGATCACGCTTCGCAAGTGTTGCTCTAGGTACAGCAGCAAACACCGTACAATTCGTCATATTAAATTAGTTTTATGCGAGTACATCGTACTAATAAAATACGAGTTTTTACGATACAAATATATTGAAGGATGTGGTGGTGTTCTGAAAGGAAGTGGCAAGTTATCACTTAAATTCATCAACTGGGTGCATAACCCTGCCTGTTTCTTATATGAAAGTGTCAGCTATGCATGCGTACCTGCCGCCAAATCCGTAGCATGAGAGCGCGTCCATCTTTTCATCGGGTGTTTGGTTCTCACTTGAGTACAGCGGTGAGCTAATGTTCTGTGGTTTCCTCAATAACTAACGAAAAAAGTTCATTCAACATCAGTTATGTTTGTTATAAAACTGAAAACAGAGACTAACAAATTCCTGGTAAAACTGGTAGCCGCTTAGGAAGATCTTCAGTATCTGTTGAAATAATTGTTGCAATAAAAAATATATTGATGGGTCTTTAGCTTCAGGTTTCTAGGAATTTGAATCAAATTGACCTCGCCATTTATCAACATTATTAGGTCTGTCTGCTTTCATTTAATACTTGCGCTCACTAATATTTCCTAATTTTAGTCTCAGTGATCAATTAATTGGGAGTAAACATCTCACGAGCATCTTTTATCAGTCGCTTAACAACCGTAATCGATTCAGTGCTTCCAGAGGGAAGTTCGCAGCGACATATATAGTGGAGACAGGTAGGAATTTATCCGGCAACAATATAATTAGCTATAAAATTTCCTAACATATGCACACAAATACAAATATACATACATAGTAACTCAAGTATATTAATTTTCGAAAATATATATAGCGTCTAGATATCACATTTGTGCCGAATTCCTAAGAACTGAGCACTGACAAAATTCCTCCGGCTCCCAAATGAAGAGCCGTCGTTACACTGCTACTGCACACCTGCATAGCCGCTCACTCTACGTGAAAATTCGGTATTGGCGAGAGATCCAACGCTGATAAGAACTATATCAAGATACATGACCTTGCTGCACCTTCATGTTACCTCCTCTTATCTGGTCTGCACGCCGTCTTAACAGTTGTACGTGCTTGCGGTCAGCTCCCTCCTCGCGTTATTTCTGGCTGTGCGCGTCACGTGTCGCGTGAGGGTCCCTTGAGACACCGAAAAATTAATCTTCTTTGTCATCCAAAAGATTCTCCGCGAAAGTGAAACTCAACATTAAAGATGAAACATTTTACAACCGCGTGTTGGTTAAATATGGGTTTTGTGCTAGAATGTTCGTAGAATTAATGAAAACACATTAACGATGCCGAAATAACCACATCAAGTAGAAATTTCTTGAAAAATATTAATTTAAATTTCTATAAAAAATTGCAACAAACTTCCCTCAATATACATAAATATGATGACTACGTACTCGGCCGTGTGTGCCCTCTAATGCACGCGAGATGTACAAAATACCTAATCCAGTGAAACACGTTTAAATCATTGAAGTGCGATTTATCAAAGCCATGTTCGTAGTTCAAGATCATAAGTTACTCACTTTAATAATATTTTTGTTTTGATTCAATGAATTTCCTGAGGTTTTTGCAATTAGTTCGTTTTGAGCACATGATTATAGCAGTCACGTGAAGCGATATAAAAAACCCTACCGAGCATTAAAATGTTGGAGGTCCCCATTAGTTCGTTAAAGTATATACACTTGATGCGCGGAGAGAACGCAACGTCTGAGGCCCAGGCGCTTGGTGCATATGTGCCTGCGAGCTGCCGTCAGTTGCCGAGAGTTGACACTAATAGCGAACGCTGCTTTGGCTTGAGCTTCCTACTGTTGCCAGGGTGCGGCAAAGCCATCTTTTACACCGTCAACATCTGCGACCTAGGCGCTCGCTCTAAACAGATTATGGTTAAGAACAATTGAAGTTAACGTATTTTTTTTTCTTTTAACAACATTGCACAGAAATTAACCAAACAGTCCAGACAGTGTCGCATTGAAGTAAAAGGTTAATCAAAATTTAGTCAATGAATGACGTACACGCTAAACATCATTGAAAAAGAATCTGTGTTTCAAATATCATAATGAAAATTTTTTTGAGAGAAGTTGATACACGAATTTTGAAATAATCTAACTTTTCCATCTTGTAGAATTATTTTTGAGAATCGAGTTCCCAAGCGGTACAATCAACATGAACTTCTTCGAGAGCTATTCTCCATGTCATGTTCTTAACCCCAGAGACTAGTTTGTTTTATGAGGCGAGTTTTTATTCAATTGGCCCAAGTTTCTTAAGACGCTCTACTTCCAGACAACGCAGAAATGTATGTTCAAACAATAACGGTCAAATATATGCTCATCGCAAAACGTTATGCTTCCATAATTATATTGTAGTAGCTCATTAAAAGCTGCTATCAATTTGCGCAATATCAATTGTATTCTCGACTGTGTTTTAACTATAAATCAATATTATTTTTACTTACACTTTCACTTAGAAGCAAATTAGTTGGAATAAGTATCAAATTACGAAACAATTGTTCAAATGGATCAAAATTTAAAGATTAAAAGTAATTATTTATATAAAAACCTATTCATAGCTCGTCATTCGCTTCTGATGTGCGCTACAAAAATCTTACATTCATAAATGTAGGAATGTGGGGATGATTGAGCAGCTATCATCGAAAGGACTCTACAGACCTCTTACTTTTTTATAGCGAACAGACTGCCTCAACTTGAGTGTAGGAATTCCTTATGTTTGCCTCATTTACCAAATCCAGTTCTCGCGATTATTATTTACATGCATGAAACACGCGCTAAAACAAACTTTTCGCTAGCATTCTAAGCCAGCGCTAGCATTCTAAGCCAGCGCTAGTACTCTCTTAGCGCAGTTATGATGACATACAACGGTCAGGGAACCGGTTAGACGACCACGTGCAGGTAATGCTACCTCACACGGCACGTGCCCTGAAGACGCCCGCAGCATGCCTCTGTAAAAACTTGATATGCCCGCCTGGGCGCGGCCTTGCGCATCGGCGGGACGTTGGATGGTAGGATCCCTCCTGAAGAAGCGTTCTCTTGCCGTCAGCATGTAAAGCGTTCAAGGTGTAGCCCCTGTCACCACACACATTCTCTGAATTATATGATATAAAAGCATGAATTCAGTCATAATTATCGGCGAACGATGTCGAGATAGCTACTTAAAGCGATCTCTACTATTAGTTGTTAATTTTATTACTTTTTCATTATTGTTTGTCTAGGTATTGTTACGAAAAGCCTGTCGGATGGCGAACTTCACTTTCAAGTTTTTTTTTGCCGAGCTTTTACCCAGTTGGCGGAATGAAAATCAACTAATCAATTTTCAAATCTAATACACAAACGTCTATGTATGATCTGATATTTTCTGTGCAGATTTTGGGTAAAATGCAGACGGTCTTGCGAGATGTGAATAATTGAGATGCGGAGCGGACGAAGTACCGACGTGCAGCAGTGAAAGTGTCCGCGCAACCCTTAATTGAGCCTTGACGCTGCCCATTTCTTTGCAACGATCGACCGATTCACTCGTTTCTTGAGCAGACGGAATGGGCGCGTCGTTACGTGCAGCAAAGTGGAGTGAGGAGTTATAGCAAATCTAATTCAAGACGTATCTTTCAGTTACATTGTGTCTGGCAGTCTATTTAATTTTATTTCAACGCGGGTGGTTAATGGCCAGAGAATTCGTCAATTTAAATTTTCAGGGTCGAACAATATTCTTCAGATGACATTAGTTGATCAAAATGCAGGTTCAAGGAAGTAATATCAATTTATTAACGACGTTTCGAATGTAACAACATTCTTTTTCGAGTTACAGGAAGCACTGAATACAGAAATTTTGATGGAAATAAGTCATGATACAAGTAAATAGGTTACAAAAAGTAAATAGGTTACATTTGGAACCGTGAAAATAATTCCAAAACTATCTCGAAGCACAGAAAATCAGGTAGTTATTAGATGGATAGATTGAGTCCAATCTGTAGAGAAGTGCTTCAGCTATCGCCGGTCGGATTATGTCGGGCCATCGCAGGATGACGATGCTGGTGGGTTCCTCCAGCACAGTGCAAGTGACAGTCTCGTTGAGATCGAGTATCACGAGGACGTTGTCGAGAGTGTCACGGTGCCTATTGATTTCAACGGCGCCTACTGTGATGCTTTGAGACCTGGTCTGGTTGCGTGCTTGTCTCAGGTGGCAGGATAAACGGCAGGTGGCAGGATAAATTTTATTTATAAATCTTTTTTTTTCTACCACATGCATTAAATAATATTACTTCCACTACATTTGTCCACTCCCAACTTAAGTCGCTCGACATCTTGATTATGGAAGCAAAGTTGGCGTCGAAGTAACAAGTGTTTGAAATTGGTCCTGACACTCGAGTCAATTCAATAATTACAATAATGAATAATTAATTTTTTTTGCCGATATTCGGATGTGAATGGTTGGCGCACCGAAACCGAACAATTTAAGCGAAACTATGAAAGTAGAGAGTGTGGGATTTACACCCAAAATGCAATGACACATGTAAGATATAAAAAAACAATCTGGTATTTTCCATTAGATTTCATTTGCAGGAATTATTTCCGAAGGATTCAAAGGTGTAAAAAATTGGTAACCCTTTCATGCTAAAATGATTTATACTCTAACGGTTGCGCCGAGGAACTAATTTTTTTGCAAAATTTGCTATAAAGTCTGAGATGCATGCAAAGAGCTGAATAGGAATGCGCCCGAAATTGTTGATTTTCTATTTCAGTTCCCGCCACTGACAGTCACGGTAATGTAGTGGACGATACATGAGACCACCCGTTCGTTTTCGAGGGATACATACAACTGTACATTGGTTATTGCCAAAAGTTGGCTAAAACTCCCGAAAATGTTCGAATTCTTTGATGAGTGCACTCTACGGATTTAAACTGGTTTAAAAAATGTATGAGGCTATTTGTCGGGGAAAAAGTATTAATTTATGCAGCCATATGCATTAATTTCGTTTGCATTGATGTCTTAAAAAATATGATTCTCAGACGCACACCTATTCTACAACGTCCAAACGCATTCCTCATAAATGCTGGCTCCTTGCATGCTTACTGGAAAACGTTCAGTTATACATATGAGCCTGGTTAAATGAGAGCACACAGCATTATAGTTGAAGAGAACAAACGTTCCTCGATTACAGTTAAAATGAGTACGTTAATCACGGCTGTGTACCCCTCGAATAATTGTATTAACAATAAATTAAATATGTTAAAATAAATTGTTATGAATGACAGTAAAATAAACTAGATCAAGTATTATTTTATTCGCATTTCACATTATTTGTTTACTTTTTCAACTAAATTATTTGCATTCACATTCGATGTATCCTCATGGAACCTTCTTGCACGGAATCAAAACGATATACAGTATATAGTGGTCTTAATTACGAATTAAAGCGATCAGTCCGAGTTAAAAATATCATAATACTAAAACATAAAACCAGAAACGTAATCTAATTTACGATTGACCCAGATTGAAAATCAGCTAAGAAATATCTCGGAAAAAAGAAGGCAACCGCAACAATAAGTAAAAGTAAAGGGCTGAGCCGTCAGTCCAGCAGCTGTTGCGGATCTTCCGCAGAAACCCGGTGATGAGGGAAACTGTGCTTGCGTTCTGGCCGACGCCGCGCGGCCTCTACTCATCGGCCAGCAAACCCTTCGACTCTTCGCACCTTGCGAATGCTTTTGTTGTCTAAACGCCTTAAACTACATTTCATTAAATTCGTCTTTTCGCAGCTGAACGGTGCAGTAACAAATTGATCCTCTCGCTTACTTGAGTGTACGCGAATTAATGTTTGTATACATTATGTATGTGCCGAGTAAATTTGATACCTTGATCAACGTGATGCTTGACATTTCAAGCATTTTTGTAAATAAATGTATGTAATTATTCTAAATAGAACACTTAAGTAATAATTGTGTCCTATATTCAAAGATTCAACTCGATTAAATGTCAAACTATCTTTTATAAAAAAATTACAAACTAAATAATAGAAGCGACATGAATTAGGCAAAAATTTTACTCTCCACATCCATTTTAACTATTCATGGGTGATAGAAAGCCGAGTTTAACTTACGAGGACTTTTGCTTCAAGCAATACCACTCCTGTTTCGCAATATGATTAATGACAGACAGAAAGAAACAACGTGGGTCCTTTCGAGACAGCGGTGATATTGTTTTACATTCTAATTCGAAGTGGGAACATGTAAAGAAGAGCTTCAGTCGGACGTAAATAGTCAAATATCATATAACAAATTAAAACGATTCGTGAATATAATCAAGCCATGCCCTCAGCTAACGCAAATGTTCAATATTTCCAACAGGAATCTGCGCGTGAAGACGAGCAAGCTAAAGTTCTCATATAAGAGCGCCGTGCAGACTGGTCTGCTGGTCATTGTGGCTGGCGCATCCCGAACCTGCCGACATGGCGGTCTGCAGAACGGTGAGTCGCGGCAGGTGTTGAGCCGCGTTGTTTACCGATACTCGTGGTGCAGTCTGTGTAGGCTATAATGGTGACCGATATGTGAAATACGAAACTGTGGTGCGTTGAGACACTCGAGTGAAACTAGCGAGACTTTGTAGAAAAAAAGCGAGCATTGAACCTGGCGGACAGTAACAATGATGAGGAGCATAAGGAGAAAGGAGAAGCGTTTCTTGGAGTGATCTAGTTCATGTGCGACCGATTTGTGTTGTGATTCAGCTTTGTCTCGTGATTTTGATAATATTTTAGGAGTATGTCTAGGCTTTTCAATTGTTTTTAAAATGTTCGTTAAACTTCTCTCATTGAAATAAAAGAATCTTTCTGTGTCATTTTCAAATGGAGAATTTGTTTACTTACAAATTTTTGTTAGATGAAAGTATTTGACAATTAATTCAGATCCGAAATTTGACATTTCTTATTAGCCATCAAGATGAAGAGGCCCTGCTGCGAAGAATCGTAACTGAAATGCTATATGTAATTTGGCACAGCTCACTTGTCAAGATTAATATCAATAACTTGGTTGCAAACTGGGAGCTTGAGGCCTGCATGGTCTGAGCTTCAGCCGAGCTTTGAATGCCTGCATGCGAGTTTTAACTTTTTACTCGAAAAATCTTATGGATGAAACCAAGCCGTCAGCCGGCACTGCAGCTTTTTACTTCCTAACCCTAAGTGGCCAAATTTCTTGTTAAATCCTCTTATTCCACTTTCACTGCGTCCGAAGACGTTCTCAAATGTTACTTTTTGCGACATCAAGTATCAACTAACCATTCTGCAGGCAGAATGCCAACGATGAGCTCAGGGCAATCGCTGCTTAGTTGCTGGTGATTGTATTGAAATTTGAATTAATAATTTATATCAGTTAGTCGATTAAGAACTTAATTAAAGAGTCAAAACAATGGTGCAGAGTAACTTCAAAAATCGATATTTTGTTTTAATTTTATTGTTAGTCAGCTGGTATTGTTTTAAGTTCATTATTGCGGTAATGTTTCGAGAATATCATAATGTTTATACTAAACAAAAATCTGTTTAGCGCAAATTCACCGATGCCAATATCAAAGTCATACAATATTTAGAACTCTACTGTAAGATGAGGTGCAGATGAGGCATGTGTCCAACACTCTTACTGACGATCGCGTTCCGCGGGCTGTTTAAACCTGCCAAGCGACTTCTTTAGAAACCCGCGACCCTACGAAGATCCGCACTTGTTTTTTTCGTTAATATTTCTTGAAATCGTTCGATGAAGTGAAGCCACGGTAGGCCTACCGTGAAGCCACAGTGGGGCCTACCGTGAAGCCACAGTGGGGCCTACCGTGAAGCCACAGTAGGGCCTACCGTGAAGCCACAGTAGTCACTTTGGTGGTGGCGGTGGAAAAGGTAACTTCGGCGGTGGCGGTGGAAAAGGTCACTTTGGTGGTGGCGGTGGAAAAGGTCACTTTGGTGGTGGTGGTGGAAAAGGTAACTTCGGCGGTGGCGGTGGAAAAGGTCACTTTGATGGAGGCGGTGGAAAAGGTCACTTCATCAGTGGTGGTGGAAAAGGTCACTTCGGTGGTGGCGGTGGAAAAGGTCACTTCAGTGGTGGCGGTGGAAAAGGTCACGTCGGTGGTGGCTTTGAAAAAGGTTTCAGCGGTCATGGTGGAGGGCATTTTGATGACGATGGAGGATATGATAATGATTTCATGCATCACAAAGGAGGAGGTGGTGGTGGCGGTGGATACGGAGCAATTGGTGGTGGATATGGGGGAGGTGGTGGCCATGGCAGTGATGAAGGTGGATATGGAGTTGTTGGGCATCATGGTGGCGGTGGTGGATACAGTGGAGGTGTTAGTGGGGATCACGGCGGGAAGGGAGGTGGTGGATATGGAGGAGGAAGCTTTGAAGGTGGCGGTCATGGGATAGGTGGAGGTGGATACGGTGGAGGTGGCGGTCATGGCGGCGGTGGCGGAGGATACAGAGGAGGGGGTAGCCACGAAGGTGGATACGGTGGAAGTGGCAGTCACGGAGGTGGTGGATACGGTGGAGGTGGTGGTCACGGAAGTGGTGAATATTGTGGTGGTAGTCATGATGGAGGTGGTGGATATGGTGGAGGTGATGGTCATGGAGGTGGTGGATATGGTGGCGGTGTTAGCCACGGAGTTGGAGGAGGATACGGTGGAGGTGGTGGCCACGGAGGTGGAGGAGGATACAGTGGAGGTGGTGGCCACGGAGGTGGAGGAGGATACGGTGGTGGCCACGGAGGTGGAGGAGGATACGGTGGAGGGGGTCACGGAGGTGGAGGATCGGAGGTGGAGGAGGATACGGTGGAGGTGGTGGCCACGGAGGTGGTGGTGGATATGGTGGAGGAGGCGGAGGTCTTTTCTTTGGTGGTGGAGGCGGCAAAGGCAAAGGTGGCGGCTACGATGGCGGGAAGCTCCTGCTGGTACGCGTCAAGAAAGTTGGCGGGAAGAAGGGCGGAGGTAAAAAAGGTGGTGGAGGCTTCAAGCAGGGCGGCAAGAAAGGAGGCTATGGCGGCGGCGGCGGCGGCGGTGGTGGCTACAGTGGCAGCTGGTAAAATTGTAAGTCAAAGTTTACATTTCTGTGAGATATTTAACGATTTGAATAAGAATGTTAAGCTTCCACATTTTGCTCCTACCAATGAAACCACCAATGACAATTCAAAATACAAGTTTCCTCAGTACCGCCAACATGCATATCTCTTATTAATGTCTGATTTTTCCTCTTTCTTTTCAGGCTAAGAGAACAAAACAAAACACAAAACAATCGAAACAGAAACAAACGAAATTCATGTTTTCCAATAAAGACAAGTTTTACGATTCGTGTCCAGTTATTTATTCCTTGAAACACCACAATCTCACTAATTCTCTGACCACGTGAACCCCGAACCCTTCAAACAGAGCAGCAAGAAATTAAGCTAACTTAATAATGTTAATGTATTGTACCTTTTAATGATGATAACTTAAGCTGATATTAGATTAACTATATCTGCCTTTTTTATGATGACAACAGAAGCTGATATCAGGCTAACTTTGAAGTTTTGTGCCTTTATAATAATGATAACGAAAAACGCACCAAAATCCGTTCAAACAATGGTGTGAACATGAGTTGAAATTCGGAACTAATAACTCGTTCATAAAGAAATGTAATTATCCGTAAATATGTCATTTTCTTTGATTGAAATAGAAAATGTATCACAGAAAATGGTTTGTTGATGGCAAAATGAATTAAAGGTAAATGGATTGCGGCAATCTCTCACCGGTTATGGATTAGAATAGAATAGAAGTGTTGGCACTGAATAAATAGGCCCATGGCCTGTTGCCAATTCTTGTACTTTTCGTGACTTGATTCACAATGGATCCGGCCTTTAGAGCCCGGTCTTTCCTTAACTGACGATTGATTGAGATAGCTGCTGGACTTACAGCAAGGCTCGTAAGGTGCTAGGCATTTCAAGACTAAACATATGCTCCTGCATAGCTTCGTCTAGTCCAGTGGTTCCAAAAGTGGGCAATATCGCCCCCTAGAGGCGGTGGAAAGATTTTGGGGGGCGGTAAGGAAGAAGAGGACGGTAGGGGGGGGCGGTAGTCCGAAGTCTATGTCAGAAGTTCGAACGTTTGACGATTTGTACACAACACGTGCAGCACATGACTCCCAGCGATGGTTTTGTCACCCAGATCCATTTTTAACCTCTCCTGGGTTTACGTCTCAGACAAATTAACTGCCGGACTCGCGGCCGGTTTCACGGCCAATTTCCTAATTCAATGATCAAGGAAAATATCTAAAACTAATGAACTTAGGTGTGGCCCAGTGGTTAAAGTTCAGAGTACCACGATCAATTGGAGCAGAGAGGCGCGGGTTCGATCCCAGCTCTGTGCGCCAGTTTCTGGTCAGAATCGGCGAAGAGGCCGGGCGGTTAAGCTCAGCAGAATTGTAGCAGTGAGTTGCGAGTTCGAGACCGCAACAAGCTGTGGATGTTCTGCGGGGAGCGCTGCCGTAGCCCTATTTCAGTCGTCCCTGTTAGTTAATTATATACAAAGTTTCGCTTAATTCTTTCTTGTCGTTTAGAAGAAATTTCTTGATCGCCGCGAATTTAAGTGACAAATTACCCGGCGATACGGGTAATTTGTGAAATCAAGAATGACGGTGAAAACGAAGGTAAAATTGAAAAAAAATTATAAGCTAAAAAATCACCGTTTTGGAATCAGGAATGTATATTCAAAATTTCGTTCAGATCTGTCCAATAGTTTGGAAGAAATTCTTTGATCACTGCGAATTTCGGCCTGTTTCGCAATATACGCGTAACTCAAAAACGAAGGTGAAATTAAAAAAAATTACGAGCTAAACATCACCGTTAGGTTCTGATGAATACATGTTCCAAGTTTCACAGAACTGCGTTTTTTAGTTTGGGAGATATTACTTGATAATTGAATTTGGAGATTGGTCGTGAAACCGGCCACGAGTCTGGCCGTAAATTCGCCCGAGACGTTATAGGTTTCTAGTGCTGAAACAGTTAACAACAGCTGAAAAACATATTGGTTCACTAAATGGGGTTCCATTTGTGAAATACACATTTGTGTTTAACCTTTCTCTTTTAAAATTGCAGCGTACTAGATTTCAGGAAAGGGGGCTTATGTCTGTGGGGGGCGCTAGAAATTCACCAGGGAGCCAAAGGGGGCGCCAGCCTGAAAAAGTTTGGGAACCACTGGTCTAGTCTGTTCTTGAAGGCGTTCATACTCGGAGCGTCAACGATGCTGTCAGGAAGGCTGTTCCACATGTCGGTGACTCGAAGCGAGAAGAATTACTGTCGCATGGACGTGTTACAACGCAGTTTTTAGTTTATAGCCGTACGTAGCCCCTGGTGTTGGTTCTTGTTTCAAATTCTAGTAATCCCTCACCAGTAATGGATTGCAGTAATCCTTTCCCCGGTAGTGGATCGCAGTAATGATTCACCAGTAACGGATTGCGGTAATGCCCCAACAGTAGTGGATTACAGTAATGATTTACCAGTAATGGATTGCAGTAATGCCTCAACAGTAATGGATTGCTGTAATCTCGGCTGTTCCATTCCACACCAGGGCCACGATAGGTGAAATCCGCGGATAGGAATTTACATGAATTACTAATAATAACCGATAGTACTATTTTAGTATTTGTTTGGTAACTTTTGATTGTTTCAAGTGTACGCCAACTTTTCTCATAGAACTGCTGATCGAGTTCCTTGGGCCGTTTAAATATGCCAATCAACGTACCCAGAAATCAGCGAACCGGCGAAGATCCGTGATTGATTTTCCTCACTAAAATTTATTGATAAACTTCAATGAAAAGAAGCCACGCCAGCTGAAGCGCGAAATAGCGAGATATTGTTTCATGCGATCAGGTTCCCGTTGTTGCCAGGAAGGTTTCAGGTTGGTAGGATGAATAGCAAGTTAATTCACTGTGTTGACCTGCTATATACCCGGCATGCAGATAAACCCGGCATGATAAGATCTCTGCTCAGCAAGTTACTCCCGATTCAACCGATATAGAAACCTGGCAATAACACAAGTAGCAGGTCGGCCGCATGAAGTATAGATAGCCCGACGTTGCAGAGGCTTGAAATTTTTCGAGAGCGATGCGAAAAGGCAACCACAAATGCATTGTAGCATTTTGCCTCCTAAAATGCTTTCTCCCTTGTATTGATATTTCCGATATCATTTCCTCAGAACAACGTAAATATTTGGTGTTAGCTATAGTGCCGAGCCTCAGAGACACATAAAAACATTACAGTTGCTAGGTTATAAGATTATATATGATAACCCTCCGTGACCACCACCTTCATCGTATCGTTTCCGTAGTCACTATATCTCCGCTGTATCCACCTCCACCGCCACCACCATATCCATCTTAACGGGGCCTAGTTAAATGTGCAAGTGTGAATTTTAGTGGGAAAATTCAATGAAATAAGTGAGTGATTCAGTCAATAGTTTCAAGAATTGGCGACTGGCAAAACGTGCCAGCAACAACGCAACGCATGCAGTTGCGTTGTTGCTGTCATAAAACTCCTTGTCTTTCGCAATAAAAACTTCACTGAAGTTTTTTTTCAGCTACTATTCTTCTAATTCCCACTGTAGATTTCTGAAAATCTTGTAATCAAATGGCGTTTGAGAAAAATTCATAGACTACATTGAATTCTGAAATAATGTTTCACTCCATCACTGAAGAAAAAACTATGAAATTGTTTTCTCGTGGCAAGGTTTTTTTTTATCCCAGATCCTAAGTAGCCTAAGCACACATCCCTAGTATTTGCTGTGGTCCTTAAAGGCAACTTCAGGGCCACAGTCTGCGGCGTCGCGGCCTCCTTTCCCTTTCTCGTATTAACACGCGATCACAGGTGCCTTGCTCTGCCGTCCTGCGCGATGCTAATAGTCCCATGCATTATATTACCCATCAACACTTCATCCTGTGAGGCATCGCACTCCATAATTCGACTTATCATTCCAAATTGCGCAGGGGACTGTCGCCAGTGCGTAAGAACCAGTCCGCCTTTCTAATTCGTGCTTCCATCAGTTACTAATGATGAAAATCACTTAATTAGTAACCACAATTGAGTAATCAACAATGGCTTATAATAACATCCCACTGTAAAGTTGCTGGGATAAACATATATTTCATGGAAGCAACATTTCAGTACAACGTTCTGATTGACAAGAAGTTTATTATTTCATAATTTGATGATATCATGAGTGGTATTCTAAGAAATGGTATCACATTAATTTTCTTTGCAATCTGATCGAATACGTTGTTCAATTTATTTTGTTCAATCTAATACCAGAAAGTGCATATTCCATGCCGATTTTTCCACCAAAAAATTCAAAACAGCTCTAGTGACAAAAAAATTAAACGATTTTACTGTTGATTCCGATTACTTCTCAATTTCCTTGATGCAATTTACGACCTGCAATGTAAATACCAGTGAAAATACTGCTGCTTTCACCACGCACGTCCCACTGAAGGCGGTTCCGGCCCAATAAAACCAAGCAAAGACCACTTGCTTGCCCATCACAGGCTTTAAAATAACGCCTCAGGGCTCCATAAACCTCTTCCTGAATGTCGCAAAAAGGAGCGTAATTTCCAAGAAGAACATCTTGAATTATCAGACGTTACAGATTAATTGAACCCAGAGAAACTCTATGCTATTATAATAAGAAATAAATAGGAGCTTAATTATATGTACACAAGTTATATAATATAAATATAAGTATATTTATATTTATAAATATACCTATATATTTACATTTATTTATCTTAAATATTTATATTTATAAATATTTTTATACGTATATACTTTAAATATAAGTATATTTTTATTATTATATATTATTATATATTATATAATAAGTTATATAATATATATAAAAAATTAATTGAAATAAACGGACGACTGGAACGTAATTTTTTCATTAATATTAGTGAAAATGTTATTCACAGATCAAGAAGTTCTGCGGTAGTTATTAGGATAGATTAGTGGTCATTAATTAGCAGGTACAGTATAAAAGAATATAATTTTTATTCTACTGATTAAATTTTACTGCGCAAGAAGTTCGTGCAACGTTTCGCTTGTTGCGTTACCTTTCTATATGATTTCGCAAGCTGGCAAATTTTGCTTTATTTACGCCGAGTTAAATTCATCGTGTGTGCGCCATTACCGACCGTGATGCCTCGACACAGCAGACCTGCTTCTACAGATTATGTTTGCACGCGCTACATTTTTTGTATGACAATGACAATTATTGCCCGCCAGCATTTAACTGGGACATTATTGCTGGCCTAAGTCCATTCCCATCACATTTGCACAATCACATTAGCTAGTCACAAAAAAAATATTTTGCAACAGTATCGAGCTAAACAGTGGGATTATCTACAGAGATGCTTCAATACATACCCTGATTCTCAATGCTTCGTTCGAACCTCGATGTATCGCTGAAGCGAAGATCATAGTTATGGAGAGCTGCAGTCCCTTCACTGCTAACGATTACAAATTTGTGTACTTAGTATAACACAATCTCTTACTGAGTGATTGAGCGTTTTACGGTGCAGAAGAATGGTTTCTCATGCCTGCGAATGATTTCTTAGTGCGGCAAGTAGAGTAAACTCGTCACATGTGCGACGGAAAGACTGACGTAACTCTGCCTGTATTTTGGATCAAAGTCGCCGGTCGTGAGAGTCACGCTTGCGAAGGAAGTCAAATAGCTGCTGTTGCGGAAGACTGAATGATGCACAGCTGCCTGCCGTCACTATAATTACTTTTTACGGTATTTCCTTGGCATCAACGCAGATTACTGGACAATAAAAGCCCCAGGCTCATTCTTGCACTCTCATCGTCTCTTGAAGTTCGCTCAATGGCGGAGAGCGCCTAGGATTAAGTTAAGCAATTATTGCGTGATCATGAGGCATTGTCAATAACTTAACATTCGCTGATTTTTTTTAATAAACTCATAAAACCTGCCGCAATTTTAGTGTAAATATATTATTATTCAAATTTCAGCGTCAAGACAAAAAGAAAAAATTAATGAAGACACAACTGGATTGAGAACAACTTAAAATTTTTCATCGGTCCATTGTCAACTCATCACATATTCATTTATCTTCATGATATACATGATAATTTGTAATTACCTGGTTAGCTAGAATTTTTAGCAGTTAGCACAAGTTATGCACACCACATTTCTATGCAGAACACCACCTGTTAGACCATCACAGCTCCTCTCCAAGCAGCTGCTTCGATGCGGCAGCCGGAACTCGGAAGTATGGAATGCTTGCATTCTTCGCGCAGCAAGGCAGAGTCCATGCATAACTAGGCGCTTTGTTTCATTTTGCTCCGTAATTATCAGAACGTTGTACTCTTTCATCGCGAGCTTTGGCTGCGCAACACGGCCTCCTCGGTCGATCGTTACGCAAGATTGTGTCTAGCGAAGTCATCATGAAAGGCTTTCTCGACGGAGCTTTCCACGCTCCCACCTCACTGCTCTGCAATACAGACACCAATCCCACGGCTGATCATTTACTCAAAAAACGCGTGTTCCCACGAAAAAATCTCAATCATCGGTTGAAATTAATCGTCATTATAAAATAAATAAAATATTCTGAACTTATATGTGCGTCGCTGACAAGTTTTCTCTCTTGTATAGACTGTATTTCTTGTGTGCGTGTTACCGTGCAGGTTTGTCATTCCTAAACAGCTTTCTGGGCTGCCGGCTGTTTCGCAGCCGTAAAACTCGTTTCTACATGGGTAAATCAATCGGGAAACCAAATAATCTATCGAATATTTGAACATTACGGACCGGTGTTCTTCAATTTTTGGCAGTCTTAGCCATGAGGTTAGAATTGAGTTGTATATTATTATTTGGGTATGCCGTGACCACGATGTGTACTTATTTGACTAGTACAATAAGTTTGTAATTTGGCGACAGTTTTTCACAACATTGAATTCAAGGCTGGTGCACATTATGCTACTTGAACAGTGCGCTTGAAATTCTTCATAAATAATTTTATATCTTGTGCTTCAAAGGCTTAAATTTCCCAGCCTTGCGACATTTCTGCCTTGTTTCTTTAATTATAATTTCATTCAAATTTGCTTAATATGATAATTGTATGTCAAAGTTTTGAGACCGAATTGTTGAATTCCGAGTGTTGAGCAAAGCTCCGAAATAATTCTTCTGGATTGAGTAGACAAGTCTTCCGGAGTTGGAGTGAAAGTAAGACGCATTTAAATAAGAAACTACGGAACTATTTCTATATCACGTCTTGATGAGGAACTACCCGCATGATGATGTTTCTGCACGACGTATGTCACCCACAAAACCACTTCAGATGTTCACATACAATGCGTATATGACGCGGTGCTTCCCGTAACTAAAGTAGGTTAACTAAATTAATATTCATTTATAAAATCGTAGGGCTATTATATTAAGCTTTAAAATACATATAGTATAGATGACATGTAAATTCATACTTACTCGTTGACAGTTAGCGAAATGCTATGATTCATATCGTTATGTATACGATCATTATAGAAGAAATGAGCTTGCGAAGACTCATTCAGCTGACGCTGTTATGCCATCAAATTTCAAACTCAAAAGGCTGGGTAAACACATTTAAGAATCTACAATAAAATGGTCATCCTAAGAAAATTATTACTCAGCAGGTTGTATTTCCTTTCCTGAACCAATGAATTTCGCACATCAGTCATGGAGTGACTTAGATTTAAATGAAGAATTGGGTGAAAGTAATTCAGCATGACATGAGGAAAGGGAAAAAGCGCCAGGAGTGCAATAGTGTGCAGACCATAGACGTTTGTCAAGCCTGGCATCAAGTCGTGACAGATTTTATGGCATTTTATTCCGTACATTTTTTTACACTTTCCGCGAATCTTGCCCACTCGAAAAACTAGAAATGCTCAAATGACATCGCTAGAAATGGGTCGTATCATATTAATCCTTTAATTCCACTTCGTGTGGCATATGAAATAGACTCTGTGACGCACATTAACTGTTAAATAAATTCTATGACAACTGCGACAATGATTTGACGCCAACAATGGTTAAAAGTCGACAATGGTCTAACGTCGACAATGGTATAAGTCGACAATGTTCTGACGTCGACAATGGTATAACGCCGACAATGGTCTAACGTCGACAATGGTATAACGTCGACAATGGTCTAACGTCGACAATGGTATAACGTTGACGATGGTCTAACGTCGACAATGGTCTAACGTCGACAATGGTATAACGTCGACAATGGTATAACGTCGACAATGGTCTAACGTCGACAATGGTATAACGTCGACAATGGTCTAACGTCGACAATGGTCTAACGTCGACAATGGTCTAACGTTGACAATGGTCTAACGTCGACAATGGTCTAACGTCGACAATGGTATAACGTCGACAATGGTATAACGTCGACTGACAATGGTCTAACGTCGACAATGGTCTAACGTCGACAATGGTATAAGTCGACAATGTTATGACGTGGATAATGGTCTAACGTCGACTATGGCTTAACGGCGAAAATAGTCTAACGTCGACAATGGTCTAACGTCGACAATGGTATAACGTCGACAATGGTCTAAGGCGACAATGTTCTGACGCCGACAATGGTCTAACGTCGACTATGGCTTAACATCGAAAATGGTCTAACGTCGACAATGGTCTAACGTCGACAATGGTCTAACGTCGACAATGGTATAACGTCGACAATGGTCTAAGGCGACAATGTTCTGACGTCGACAATGGTCTAACGTCGACTATGGCTTAACATCGAAAATGGTCTAACGTCGACAATGGTCTAACGTCGACAATGGTCTAACGTCGACAATGGTCTAACGTCGACAATGGTCTAACGCAGACAATGGTCTAACGTCGACAATGGTATAACGTCGACAATGGTCTAACGCAGGCAATGGTCTAACGTCGACAATGGTCTAACGTCGACAATGGTCTAACGTCGACAATGGTCTAACGCAGGCAATGGTCTAATGCCACCGTATAGTGAAACAAATGACCAATATTCATTGTACCAAATGTTATAATATTTTTTTCTCTTTGTAATGTCATTACAACAAGCAGGTTAGCCCTGCGTTGACTGGAGTCGATTATCCCTATAATTTTATAATCAAGTTATTCCGAATCGCGCAGATAACAGCAAACATGATGTTTGCAAATTAAGGAGAGCCCCGTTCAAACGCACATTCTACAAAGAACATAGAACGGCCAAATAACTTTCATTTCGAAAAAGACAATTTTGCGCCATTTCAATTTATTCATATGAACAATTTGAAAATCTTATTTTTATTTCTGAACCAATCTTTTCCTTCTAATTCTGCAATGCCTTGCTATTCTCCCAATACGAATACATTTTCAAGTAAATGCAGATAGTTCCCCAATATTATTATTGTCCCGGATAAATACGCGCTGGAATATCCTTTAAATATATATGCAGTGCCAGGCATCAAACACGCAAACAAACTTCTACAAATTATTCTTAAATAATTTAATATTTTGAATTCAATATTGAACAAGACATAAAATCATTTTCTTTGAGGAAGTTCAAAACCATTCTTATTGCTAATCATAATTTTTTCTGATTTACGTTACGCTAATGTTGCTTCAATTGAAACAGATAATGAACAGAAAAATGTGTACGTTTGACCAATTAATAATATAATTACTTAAAGTTGTAACACAACGTACTTAACCTGCGCCAAGTCATGTTGGTGGATAATCCCACGGTCGACATGAGAGAGCCGCACAGCGAACGCCACGCAACATCTTTATTACTGTAACATTTCAGACTTGAAATTTGATTGCGGCAGACATTTCAGCGTTGTATTGATAAGTTATTTACAATTATTTCTGTACTCTGGTGCTGCAAATTAATGCTTCTATCTAAGAAACTGATCAATTTGCCACCTGACACTCAAACTTATTTACAGAGTGAAATTTATCGTCAGTCGTTTATTCCCTTCAAAAATTGGATAATTTACATTGAATTTATTATTTACAGTTCAATTCGAATGCTCCAGCATTGGTGCACGAAATCCTTCAATGCACAAAATTTTCGAGAATCTCGTTGTGAGAGGTGAATTATTTCAAGTTGAATCGATAAGCTTTACAACAAATTTGCTATATAATTTATAAAAGCTTCACGAATAAAATTCTTTAATAACATTAGCAGAAATTAAGTTGTTATCTTAAATACGGGTAATGACATGACGTGACAGGGACAGTGTACAAGTTGAAGACAAAAAATCAATAAAACTGATCACATATTTGAGAAATTGATTCGTTTCTCGTTTAATTGTTAAATTAAATATTAAAAATAAATTAAGGCCTAATATGAAAGTTAATTAAGATGAAATATAAACTTTGCGAGTCACAAAAAATATCGTCGCATGCTTTTCAGCACCATTTGTAACAGTCGCTCAGCGTGACGAATACAAAACGTTATGAGAACGACCGTACCTGCACTTTCTGCTTAGACATTTTCGTTGCGATTTGACGTCCGGAAACACACGCTAGTTTTCGAAAGAGCTTGCTTTCAATCTAGATAGGGAGCAGCATAGCTTCGCCATTCAGGCGATCTTTGACACATCGCTGGAAACTTGCAGTCGTTCAGCAATTATCCTCAACCAACGAGCACACTGTACACACGTACTCCCAAACCGCACGCGAATTGTACCGCAGTCTCGCCCCAGGCGGCAGCAGGCCACCCCTCGTGTTCAGTAAATGCGCTGGCAAACGCTGTGTATAAAAGTACACGGGCGGCTGGAGGTTTACGTCTGTTCTTCGCAGCTCCTCGTGTTAGCCGGTGTATAGAGAGGAGGACTGCCACAATGGCAGCGCATACGGTAAGTATAGATGTGGCCCTTCAGTGCGTGATGAGGCCAGAACATGTGGCTTAGTATATATCAGTGCACAGGCAGAGCTGCATAAAATAAGGACAGGCATAAATCAGCCACTGTAATGCATCGTAGCATATGACTTGTAATATGAATCCTACTAATTTAGAGAGTGCCCGGTCCCGATGACTTTTCTCTCAATATAAAAATCAAGACACTGCCTCGATTTTCCATATAAAAGAGAATGTTACAAGTGAAACTGATTCAGTTTTGATTGTTTCAGTATTATACTCTTGTGATTCATAATAGAAATTAATTTAAGTTTCAATAATTCATTCATTTGTACAAATTTGCGTAAAAATTACCACTCAAGGAAAGTAAATAATTTTGATTTTTCAATGCAACTAACTTTTTCGAAACATTTTCAATGGATAATCTGAATATTTATCGCTATAGCCGTGCAATGTCAGTCAAATGATGAATGAGAGAATTCAAAAATTTTATCTTAAATTTTTTATCCGTACTTAGTTTCAATAGAAATCTCCGAAAATCTGTATTGCATCAAATTCCACCGTTGAATTAGGTATCGGGGATATTTTTTTTTAATAATTACAAAATTCAACGGAAATGCTTCACTATATAGAATATTCGTGATTTACTTACCTTTTCCTAATTTAAATACTTTAGCACATTGAAGTGACGGCTTATCAATTTAAGTATTACTTCATTTTGTTCTAAAAAAATAAGAGTCCGGCCGACCCTTTGCCTGCACTGAGTGAAAGAAGCAGCTGGCGAAAGTTGAACCAAGACCTTCGAAGGTGCGCATGTGGCCGAAGGCTGGGCGGGCAGTTTTTGCTCGACTTGCTCATCTTGCGAACGCGGCAGAGAAAGGGAAACCAAAACTGCCCTGAGCTCAGTTCAGAGGGGACCGCTAGGCAGGCTATCAGTTTAGGAGCCCATCTCTTTCTTAATTTCTTCTCATCTAACAGGTCTCTTTCGGCGAAAGGCCTCGCGAAAGTTACGCATTTCCTACCTTAAAGGATGAGCAAGTTTTTGAGATTGCATTTATACTCGCATTTTTCCAAACTGAGGACCCTTTGTGCACCCAAGCGAAATATTCTAACATTTTCTTGAATCTTTCAATTCATAAATACATTTATTTTATTGCAGAGGCATGATAATCAGCCTTCAAGACTATGTTTTAATATTCTCAAAAGATTGCCTTTCCATGTCGATAACATTTTACACGCATATTCCAGTTTTGTCGCCCGCGGCTGTGGACATCTTATGTTTCACTCGCAAGAGAGAGCACTTTCATTTCCAAAGCCGGATAATGGTCGTTCATTTTCAGCATAACCCCAAATTATGTCTAGACGAAATTATCGCGAAGAAAATGACCTATATTAATACTCTCGGTGAAAGTTTTTGCGTAAATTAATTAGTATGTAATGAATTGGAATAACTTGTTTGATTTAACAAACTTCGTTTTGCGATCAAATTTCGAGCATTTCCGACAAACCACCAGGGAAATTTGGATATTAATTATAAATTAATAATAAATTTTCAACTATTTACCTATTTAATGTCTATATCATAACTTTCAACTAATTCTGACCTGGTCATTCAATTTTAGTGCCTGAACCGACAAAATCTTTCAAGCATACTGACGTCTTTAGCATCGAACGATTTTTTTATCATTTATTGAAAAACAAATTAACCGTTCACCAACTTTGAGGCATGTTGAATTCTACAAATTGACGAAATTTTTCATTTGCTAAAAATAAGATTAGAAGCTTACTCGTAGATAATTCAGTCATCAGTTCGGAAAGTTTCTTACTCGTCTTAAGAAGAGCCTTACATTCGTCTCACCTAAGCACGCGAAAACCTAAAATATTATCTGCTATTCAATGACTCAAGATTATTTACCTTCTGGAAAAACATACTGTTATAATTCTAGACTCTATAACTAGTAAAAATATATTTTGTAGTTTCGGAGTGAATTAATTACTGGATTAAATGTTCCTGTCTAAATCGTGTCCAATTTTGCGAGCAAATGTTTTGCTCACCAATTTTCCTTTGATGCATTGGACATGCTTACTGCTGGAATTGCTCTTACTTCTTAATGAATGCGATGCGAGGTAACATAAGAAGATCGAATAAATTTTATTTATCTGCAAGGATAATCCGAGTGCCACACCGAACACTGCGAATTAATTTTGCGACCCTGCGTCTGGTCAACGGGGAGGCATGTCGAGGAATTCAAAACTGCCCCAACATGACACAATATCAACTTGTATTTCTGACAGGAGTTTCAAATAAAATAATTATAATTAATTAGTTGTAATCATATTAAGCAATATTTGCTTCGCTAAGAATTAGGTTATCAAGTTACTTTCTTGGTCTTTTTTGAAGCGATTGATAATATGCACCTATCGGGAAAACTGCATTTGTATTTACGATCCAGCATTTTAGGAATAGTTTGTATGCAATTATTCGATCTTTCTCATTTGTAATAGTTTGAATACATTTCTTATGCTGCACGTGAGTAACATTGTACATGCCATTCCTATTCTACAAATTAAATTAATGTTTTTATATTTGCTATTTTGTAACTATCACTCATTGAGGCTGCTACAAATGCTCACCATGTCGTATTGCTCTTACGACGTAGGGTCGCATGTACAAATATAAATGTCAGACAAAACTGGATACAAATATGTAATGTGATGCATGTAAAAAACACTCTTATAGTCGCATTATACCCGCAGATAACACCCTTACTATTATTTCACCCTCAGACAATACCCTTACTCTTATTTCACCCTCAGATAATACCCTTGTTCATATTTCACTCACATATAACGCCCTCACTCTTATTTTACCGTCAGGTAACGCCCTCACTCTAATTTCATCCTCAGCTAATACCTTCTCCCTCGTTTTACCCTCAGATAACAATTCTGACAGCGACGCTTGCGTTGGCCCTCGCCGTCCCCTCACCCGACAAAGGCGGCGGTCACCATGGCGGCGGCCACCATGGCGGAGGTCACCACGATATCGGCCACCACGGCGGTGGTCACCACGATATCGGCCACAGCAGTTACTCCTCAGGCCACGACACCTTCAGCCAAGTTAGCCTCGGCAGCCACGGCGGTGGTGGATACGGTGGAGGCCACATCATAGGATCCGGCATCGGCGACGGAGGAGGAGGATACATCGGAGCTGAGAGTATCAGCTACGGAGGCCACGGTGGTGGACATGGAGGAGGATACGGAGGAGGTCATGATATCGGATATGGTGGTGGATTTGATATAGGTCATGGTGGTGGTTATGGTGATGGTGGCCACGGTGGAGGCTTTGGCGGAGGCCATGGTGGTGGAGGATATGGTATCAGTCACGGAGGAGGCTATGGTGGAGGACATGGTGGCGGATATGGTGGAGGGCACGGTGGTGGATATGGTGGAGGTCATGGAGGTTACGGCAAAAAGGCACCACCTACCATAATCATCATCCAAAGCGAAGGGGGTGGAAAGAAAGGAGGCGGTGGTTTTGGCAAGAAGATGAAAGACTTCTTCGGGGGATACGGGGGAGGAGGATATGGTGGTGGTGGTGGAAAGAAAGGAGGCGGTGGCGGTGGTAAGAAGAAAGGAGGTGGCGGAGGATATGGTGGTGGATATGGACAAACGTATAAACTCATTGCGGTGCCCTACGGTGGGGGACATGGAGGAGGTTATGGAGGAGGTGGCGGTTACGGAGGTGGTGGAGGTTACGGTGGTGGCGGTGGCTATTGGTGAGGAATGTACATCCATGTATGCCGGTGCTCAACTCAACCGCTTATTTGGTCGCGAGAAAGTGTCAGAAGTCGAAGTTCTCAGCTACTAGCATTAAGCATCCGAAATATTTTCAATGAACTGCGCAAGTGATGTTTTATGTCTTTGGAACGCAACGAACGATTCATAGTTAAAATCGAGGAGCATCTGAAAGATACGCGAATATTACATAATTTCTTATCAAAATCAAGGTTCGAACTTTTTACTTATAATTGTAAAATTTTAATTTCTCTCAGTTGCCAGGTGAACTTTTTTTTAACGTTGTTCACCTCACCTAAAATTCAGGTAGCGAGTTTATTTTTGTTCATGTTTATTCCTTTAAGCTAAGAACATTGTTATTTATTAAAGATTTTTTGATTGTTTGATCCATTTTTCTTCTCATTTTGAACACATGAGCTAGTGAGGTCCTACAATTAAGAGTAAAAACAACTCTGGTAGTCAAGTGCTGCTTATCAGAGCAGCGTGCATCTTCAAAACGTAAAAATAATTGTATTTAAATTAGTTTCGTTCAAATTTCTTTATAATCGTGAATTGCACGGTCAAAAATTATACCCCGTCCGAATTGAACAGATAAAAAATGAAAATCTTCACAAGTAGAACTAGTGTAAGAATACTCGTATGGAAATGAATTTCTATCCAATTCAAAGATACATAAATGAATGAGATACATGGCAGGTTCATCAAGGAACACGTCAAGTTTAGCCCAAAAGTGAAGCACAAATCACATTTTTCGCTCATCTGGTGGATGTCACCCTGGGCCACCAGGTCCATAGTACTAATTCATTAAGTCTGTAAAATACCCATCAAGTCGGATACCTTTTTCTTATTCCAATGAAGCAACGTTTTGCGGATTCTGTCTATAGGGTGGCACTTCCGCTTCCGATTGAAATATGCAATTGAATGAATGATTGAGTGCGCTAGACTGTCAAGGTCAAAATTATTCCTAAACTCTCATATGAACAATCATTTTTGTCATATTATTTTAACATATTACGAATATTATTATATTCGTTGATATTAGTAATATCAAATTGAATAATAAGGAAATTTTTCACTTAGATGAAACGCTAAAGAATTTGGTATCCCCTGTAAGCTTATCCGATTCACGAATGATTCATTTTCCCTTCATTAACTTTGTTTCTAATGCAAATTCTTATGCTCAGTCAAATCCGGGGTTTTTATGGTAGGTTTTCTTCAAACAATTTTAAATCTGACACAATTTAATTCTCTTAATCGATTCATTATGCTTAAAATTTTCCTCCCGATTTAGTTATGTTCAATTATTTTAATTTAAAGAATGACTATTTACAGTTCTAAACCTCATGATTTGATAAAGTGTGTATGAAATCGTAAAAAGTAGGTATTACAAAGTGATTTATAAAGAAAATGATTTTCATACGATCATCTGTGTTTTTGACATGACGGAATTTAGATCACGCTTTTCCACTTTTACATTAAATAGGAATTTAGGAAAGAATGCACTATATTTCTGTGCACAAGTTGTGTACAGACAAGTTGTGTAGCAAAGTACACAAATTGTGTAGTAAGTACACAAGTTGTGTAGCAACGCGCACTTTATTCACACTAAAAGAGCAAAGTGTGATTTTATTTCTGCACTGCCCTGCGCGGGTAGAGTGGCTAGGAAAAGTTCTCGCATATATCCATGCATTATTATGGAAGTGATTGCACCACAGCTACATTAATATGCATTATTTAATGGCTGTATGGAAATATGAATAGATCGCAAGACCCATGTTCACCCTAGGTCAACAGGAATGCGACATTGTGCAACGGGGATTGCTCTTTCTCTCGCTACAGGAGAAGCAAGAGTTTTGTAATAAGAACGCCATAATCGTGTAACATAGGTTGTTTAGTTACTATTTATTAAAAGGCATTTATTTCCTTGAATTCAATTTCCAAATCATTTTGAAACACACAGTAATACAGTATTTTGTTTCCAAACATTTTACTAAATCATGGATCTTCCTGCATCAATCTCACTCCATCCTGAATCCATGATGCTAGGTTGACTTTAATTCCAAAACCTGTTCCAGTCACTGAGTTCCCCTTCGATCTGAGAGACTACAAATGCTCGAAGCATGTTGCATGTTTAAAATTAATTTTAATTACTGTTATAAAAATTTAATTATAATATAACCCTTATAACATTGTTTTTTACGGTTGCCTTCTTCCACTTCTGCCAGTGATTGTAGTATTGCGTGTTGGATGACCCAGTTCCTCTTTAAATGGATGTAGGATTGCGTGTTGGATGATAAGCTTCTCACTGAAAGTGGATGTAGTATTGCGTGTCGTATGACCGACTTCCACTGAAGGTGGATGTAGTATTGTGTGTTGGATGACCCACTTCCGCTGAAGGTGGATGTAGTATTGCGTGTTGGATGAACTACTTCCGCTGAAGGTGGATGTAGTATTGCGTGATGGATGACCCACTTCCGCTGATGGTGGATGTAGTATTGCGTGTTGGATGAACTACTTCATTCGGCCAGCAAAAGGTTAGCAGGCTGAACTTGCGACACGCCTCGTGCGTGGAGAAAGGAAAGCAATATATTTTTAGATGTGAAGACAAGAAATGGAATTTCGTTTTTCATTTTTTAAACTATAATCTAAAAGACGATTAATATTTTTGGTTCTGAACAACAAAATGGTTTCTTTATTCGCGACCAATTTAAATATAAATTAAGAAGGCAAGTTTCATTGTGCCTGCTGTGATGATTAAAATGCTTGTTAAAAATTTAATTACAATGTTAAATTTTAGTCACTAATGTACTAAAATTGCTTGAATCAACAGAAAACATATTAAACAATTTTAGCACGACTAACTAAACTCAAATCAAATAAATTAAAAAATCAAAATTATTTTTCAATATAACTAAGCATAAACCTATAAGACTTTTTACCGGAAGGCATCTACCCTTATTATCATTCGACCAATCTGCGTTTTAATTCATTATTTTTCAGGAACTTTTGATTCAATTGAATTACTTCCTTTTTTCATTTTTGTACTTTCGATTACATCCTTTTTTCATTTTTGTTCAGAGTATTTTTCCACACTAATGACAGTTGAGTTCAGATCAGTTCCGTCATTTAGCATCTAGAGCAGCCACTGACACTCCGTGTGGAAGTTGCCTGGAATTGCAAATCTTCGTAAGTCTGCTCTCTTAAATTAGACCCATATTTTCTATACAATCTGTTGGTGATTATTAGTGCATTTCTTATAGTTCTTGCGTAACTGTTATTTCTCCTGCTCCTAATGCTAATTAATACGGTTCATGGTTTTTTATTAATCCCTGCGTTTTAGTTTATCCAAGCTTATCTTGATTATTTAAGTAAATTTCTTGTTTGAATTAAATGATTATTTCTTGTTGACGGTGGCAGTTTTAAAGCATTTTAGTCATAAAAAAAATTTTGATTACATTCTGGCATTGGTTTGGGACATTAAATTATTTGCCTTGTGAATTCTTCAATTAGCACTAGAGGTATTAAGGTTATTTATGTTCCTTATATCTTGCAGTATCACTCCTACCCTGTGCTCCCTATAACCTAAAGTTTGGCCCAGCATTCCTAACCCTAATTGCCGGTACTGACTGCACTGCTGTCTGAATTCATGCACTGTCCAATACCACCTGTTTTCCCCAATTGTTTACTGTACCTATCATTGAATATGGTTTTACTAGAAAACTTTTATTTCAATTACCTTAATAGGCAAAATAGCTTCCACTGTTTAATTAAGTCTCTGAAGTGGACAACGTGCACGGTAACAACTTAATCATAAGATCTCTTTGACAACCTAAAAAGTAAAAAAAAATTATAAAAATTCTACCGCCCAAAATTTTTTGTGTCTTCGCTCGATCTCAGATGAAAAAATGCGCTAGTTTTTTATAAGAGTTGGAACGAGTTTTGGGGGCCAACTTTTTCGGGGTGTCGTCTGCAGGACTTCTTGTTCCCATTCCTGGGCGTGGGATGAACTTTTTCGGGGTGTCGTCTGCAGGAGTTCTTGTTCCCATTCCTGGGTGTGGGATGAACTTTTTCGGGGTTTCGTCTGCAGGAGTTCTTGTTCCCATTCCTGGGTACGGGATGAACTTTTTCGGGGTGTCATCTGCAGCAGTTCTTGTTCCCATTCCTGGGTGTGGGATGAACTTTTTCGGGGTGTTCTCTGCAGGAGTTCTTGTTCCTATTCCTGGGTACGAGATGAACTTTTTCGGGGTGTCGTCTGCAGGAGTTATTGTTCCCATTCCTGGGAACGGGATGAACTTTTTCGGGGTGTCGTCTGCAGAGTTCTTGTTTCCATTCCTGGGCGTGGGATGAACGCTGAGTTGTACGATGTGTAAAGGCTAGGCTAATGACATAATCCTCGTTTGAGTTCGGTGAACAACAGTCTTTCTCGCATTTATTAATGAAGAATGAAAAAAATATATCGTGATAGCCATGAAAAACTTTTTAATCATCATCAGGAAAAAGAAAAGTCTGTTAAATTATCTAGAATTAAAAGTGGTGCATTGTGTAATTAGTTTTTTTAAGTTACATTCACTGGACACAGAAAATTTAGTAGATATCCGAGTTCGGATGCCATGGAAAATACCTGTTACGAATAGTGAATCAAAATTTCGCTGGCAAGCTTCATCCTGTTTGATGTAAGGAGCTTCATATACAATAACGTTCCTTCTTGAGCACGCAAGTTTTTTTTTCATTTTTGAGTGCAACATAATTCGCAAATAAATCAATAATAAACTAACACCAAGTAACCGTCGTGAAATTTTACTTGTCCAACTGCTATGCTTATTTATAAAACCTAATAAAACAACAGTGGGATGAGTGCATGAGAAATTTCTAACACTCCCTGGATGAAATAGTTGCACTCAGCCCCTACTGTGTACCGATGTCTCGCCATCTTAGGAATGCCAGCTGGCTACGTTGATCTTACGTTGTGCTGTAGAATGTAAGTAGAGGTTGCAACACAGTACACTAGGGCAGCTCATCTCAAAGACATGCCCTACATTGATGGTCGCTGGCGGCTGCAG
The DNA here is from genome assembly GCF_000764305.2 of Hyalella azteca. Lineage (NCBI taxonomy): Eukaryota > Metazoa > Arthropoda > Malacostraca > Amphipoda > Hyalellidae > Hyalella > Hyalella azteca. Next base: position 29,450 of record NW_025943871.1, on the reverse strand, counting down.
CAGGGCTGGAGTGACCCCGCCTGTGCCTACCATGTCCCGCTGCTCAGAGAGAAAGGCGCTCAGGCGGGACGGGTTTGGTCGACGCACTTGTTTCTTGCGACTAGAAATACGCGTCTGCGGTCTATATGGCTGCAAATGGTATTCCACTTTGCGGTAGAACAGCATTCTTCATTGTTGCAGTTGCGCTTAAAAGGTTTACAAATGTTGAACATGTCAAGAACACTCGAAGCGATATAGCAGGACACTTGTGCAGCTCAATAACTCTTTAAAAACTTTTTTAAGTCAAAACTGGTATAATGGTTACAACAATCAGACATTGTCCCTTGTTTAAATAGCTCTTATAAATCAACAACCATTACCTATGCGCAGGACGATTTTTCATTAGGATAGATAAATTCCCTGCGGCTTCTTGGCTAATCTATACAGTGTACATTTCCTATTTGTTTTCTATTTAAATGTTTAAATTTTCATACCACGCATGAAAGTGCCCCTTTAGTATGTGCTCGTTTCATAAATGACGAAACTTTTCATAATCGTCACGTAAATACACTGAATTTCTTTTAAAATAATCTATAAAGTTGAAACTACTGTACTTTAAATTTTCGTAGCTACAACCTGCTGGCTTATCTCCCTACAGGCGTTGTTTCTCTGGAAGATCTTAAAGTTTTCAGAGTTAACCACAACTGCGTGAAGAACAAACCTCCCCAGATGCCCATCAGGAGATCAACTATTGGGTCACAAGGCGAATTAATTAGAACTCATGTTGTTAGCGAGCAGTTTATGTCCTTCGAAAACTTCGTCGTGAATTGAAGTATTTTTAAATCCAATCAAAATTTCGGCAAGTCTCAAAACAGGTGTTGCCAAATTAATAATACAACCATTGCAAGAGCCTAGATTTGCGTAATATTTTAATATTTATCATAACCGATAACGAGTTATGGGATTGATTGCTGTTTACTAAAACGCTATTTATATTGAGGCAGCAACAATAATAGTTTTGCAGTTCGATCACTGAGTCGTACATTCTTATCACAAATAATGTGACCTGCAGTGAAGCCCGCTGACCCGGAAATGTAGATAAACTAATCAGCGTAACGGGCCGGACTTGCCTCACGTGGTGATAAGCTGAGAAATAACAACCGGCCAATGCAACTCATTTTGACCCTTCGAATCAATGGTACATTTTGCAAGTCTTGTGAATTGCAACATTATAACCTTTGATAAATTTATGAATCTTAAGTGAGATCATAAGATCTTCAATGTTCTCAGATTAAATTTCTATGTTGAAGTCGATTGTATCGGCTGGAAGAAATTAAAATGAGAGGCATGTAAAACCAGCTCAATTAGTTTCTATCATCTTGAGATGCCCATTTGAAGTAAATCTAGTCTGAATTTACTAGTTCTAAAATAATGACTTTTTGCATAAAACTGATACACATGATAAGAAAGTTGCAAAGAAAGTCACTTTCACTTTTTATGATAACCCCGCATCGCACAGTGAACCGAATGTTCGATCATAAATCCAGGCACCATATACACGAGGATTGATGGATTTGGCCGTGCACCAATTTTAGTTCTTAGCGGTAGTCATGGGTCTATTTGTCTCATTCTGACACATAAGCCAATTCTAACTTCTTCCGGCCTTAGGCACTCAGCCGCGTGTAGACCCGTTCTGTGGAATTCAGTGAAGCTACATTATAATCGACGTTCCTAACAGTTATTCATTTCAAATTTTCAGAGAATTCTATGATTTTCTGATAAACTTAATTCACAATGTTTTTGTGTTTCACATGATGCTGCGAAGCATGTTCATGATACTGAGAAGCATGTTCCATGATATAGTGAAGCATGTTCAATGATAATATGAAGCATGTTCAATGGTAATGTGAAGCATGTTGCATGATAATGTGAAGCATGTTCTACAATCTGTTAGAGGGAAGAAAATTTGCCGAAGAAAGAAAGTGACCTGGTGACAATGCAGCGTGGGTGATTTCCTGCTACATGTCGCGAGGTCCCGACGCGTGTCAGGCTCGGCGGGATTGATGACCAAAGACGCAACCGGAAATGCGCTCGCTTTCATTTCGCGCGCACCTTATCTTTTCTTGTATGAACCTTCATTAATAGCAACTTTTCACATTTTGAATCGATACAATATTTGAATTTGATCTTGACTGCTCTTCGATGACAATACCATTTCAGACAATATCAATGGTTACTTATCAATGCTTAAATTAGGTTCACGCATGTTTTGGAGGTAGGGTAGCTAAGCACGGCTAGCAGCTGGTAGTAGAGTAACAGCGTAAACCAGTTACTTTCAATTCTTCATTAACTCAGTCATTCATGCGTTGAAAGTCAAGGCAATCCTAAAATCGAAGCATGAAATTATCCTCAACCTCTCGGCTAAACTTTTATGTCCAATAATTTCTCTGAGTGACGTAAGGACTGAAAATTGGTGTGCACGTTTCAATCGTAACCATAATGACATCAATCGTTGATTCCGCTGCCGTTAATATAACAGCATTCTTCAAATTTCATGAGATTTTCATTCTCAAATCAATAAATATTTGGTCTCAATGATTATTACATCACGATTTCATATCACGGTTTCCTGGTTACAAATAATTAGATGTTGAGTTCTGCAACGTCACAGCGCCGGACCGTAGATATGATACAAGCTCGTGCATACGAGCAATTTTTTTAAAGGATTGAGTTCTGTTCGGACGAGATTCCGCAACAACCAGGGAGGTGGAGTTCAAACGTTGCGATGCACAACCGGTTTCTGGATGAAAAAGCTGCCGTCAGTGACGTAAGAGTGATCTGTAAAAGCCAAATGCAGGCTGAGGCTCCAATAGCCTCGGGTCCAAAGGGTCTAAGTGCCTTTTAGAAAGGTGTTTCAAACGCGCGCTCAGGCCTTGACTGAGTGTTATTAGCTTTCTAGGGGCTACTTACTTTTGTTAAAATTCTTATCATGTTTTTTTTCGTAGGATGCAAGACTATGTACATTATACATGCTATCTGATTAATGCTCTATTAAATTTCATTAACTTTAAATTTCCAGTCTTTTTACATCATCAAACATTTCCCATTAATGTAAAATGTTTGGTGGTCGCTGCTAATTGTATTCAAAATCTCGCCAATTAACATGACTGCTCCTGAAAAATAGTAAAGTTCACTCAGGACAAATTTCTGGCTGAACAATTATCCATTTCGATGATTTCACTCACTAATTACGCAGGCTTATTAATCAATGCCTCAACTTGAGAGAACACATCAACTAACACTTCAAGTGATATTTCTGATATTCTTGTATCACTACTTTAGCTCACAATTATCGCTAACTATCCTGTTCAGGTTCAATCAGTAGTTTTGAAATGACCCCGGCTGTTCTACATGATTCAGAAGTCCTCGAGTTGACCTGAAAAGCTTTGCGATACGCAAGAGTCATATGCTACGTAAAAAAGAATCAGCCTCAAATAAAAATAAGAATAAAAATAAAATTCATTTTGTCGAACAAAATGTCCAAACGTTCATGCTCAAAAATTTATTCATGTGTAAAAGTTACTAGCGTCAAGCAGTGCTTCCCTCTAAATGCTGCAACAAGTCGACGTTTGTTTGTACAACATCGTATTAGTATTAAAGTAGAAGTCATCGTGTATTACTTTCCTAAACAGGCGTTACCAAGTCGACGGTCTGCTGATGTTTAATCGTGTCAGCATTAAGGTAGAGAAGTAATGCATCGTGCATTACTTCTCTATACATGCGTTACCAAGTCGACGGTTTGCTGATGCATAATCGTGTCAGTATTAAAGTAGAAGGCGTCGTGCATTACTACTCTATTCAATCGTTACCAAGTCGAGCTTTACTGATGCATAATTGTGTCAGCATTAAAGTAGAGAAGCAATGCGTCGTGCATTACTTCTCTAAACATACTGCAAGTGAAAGGCTTCCTGAGTGCGCGGAATTCCCGCACCACAGCGCCGTGTTACGGGGGTCAGCATGGCTGCAGTGAGCTCATCTGGGACGAGGCGTGGTCGGTCCGTGACTCACTGCAGCGCATGCCGCGGGCCACGCAGCAATTCACGTCTTGCATTTCACTCTTTAAAGCGTGTCACGTCGCCAGCGTCTATGGACCTTTGAAGTGAAAGAAGCCCATGCGGTGTTAAAAGGAATGCTTTCTTTTGTCCTGAGAGGTGTGCATATTCTTCGTTTACGTTCCAGCAAAATTCATTTCAACGTGTAGCTTTAATCTTCATTTGGACTTGTTACTAGCCGACAGTTGAAGGTAAATAGTCCCATTGTAGGCGATTTGATTTTTAATTTGAAGAATGATAACCTTATTTTATTTAACACAGAAGTTCTAAGAAGCATTATATTTGTTTTCTGTTAGTGAGAGGAGCAACAAACATGAAATTACACGCAGCGGTCAGTGATGGCAATGGACCAATGAGCTTCCATTTCACGGACGAAGCGGAAAAATGGGGTAAACTTTCCCATTATATTTATGCGTTTATTTATTCTCAGACAGGAACTCGCCATGAACAACTAATCATCGATAGAGAGCAAAATATAGGCCATGAAATTCATCCGTTGTTATAGTTGACCAACAACGTTAACAAAACTGAATGATAATTAAGTCCATTTTGCAAGAGTATGCAGGAATGTATTCACACATATTCAGAAGCTTAGCTTTCAGTCCATTTCGATTTCCGATTTCTTTTATTTGAATTCTCACCTATCCATAGTAGTACGATCGCGAAACAATTATGCTTATTTTTTTTATTTTTGCCTCAAAATTCGTGAATTTGGGAATAATGAAAATTCATAAATTTATTGACATTTTATTACATATTTTTACAAAGAAACCTTAAAACTGACCATGCAATATAGAACGATGTTATTTTGTTATGCGTGCTGGAACGCAGCTCGTATGATGTACGTGAAGCTCCAGCGTGTAGAACATTGGTTAATCGATTCGAGTTGTTTATTTTTACTATTGAAGTTACTTAAGCATAGATTAAATTGTACGTTAAAAACTGAAAAATGGAACAAACTTAGAATGGACACCCCAAGTTCCGAAATGAATCACCATCCAATCATATCAAGTCGCATTTAATAGTAGAGTCCTTAAGATTAACTACGCCTAACAACAAAATTTCAATTTTTAGCGTGAAAAAGCAAAAATTTTGTTGTTTTTTTCTGGGAAAAATCATGTTTTCAGAAAATAATCATTCAGTACTATTAATAATGCTGATTCTAGTATGTTCGGGGGTCATCGACGTTGAAATGCTATCTATGTTTAAGAAAATCTAGACACCGAACACAATTATAGCCATGAGAGGATAACTGACATTTCTCGAGTGTGACCACATCGAGTGTGACCACTAAGAAATTTAGAGACATTTCTCCGCCTAAACATATATTGAAACCTATTTTCACCTTTAAAGAAACTCTGAATCTGATGAGTATATATATAATATTTTAGGCATGAAACCCGCTAAATGGAGCACTACAAATTATCTGATCCGCATCAAATTCTAGAAAGTTTACGTCGAAAGGAAAAACGTTCAAATGCTAGTACAATAGGTAATTAAAATAAAAATTTCTCGCAATTACTGAATTCAGGCCGAACATTTTTGTGCCTTTCAATGAAAACCATTCACCCTTCGTACCTTATAGAATTCAATTGTAAGACGGTGTCATATTCGAACTATAATACCCACTTAGAAAGTGAAGCTCAACGGTATTGTTTTTTACATTTCAGTAGCGGTAAAGGGTATAAAAAATCACGAATGTTAAAATTAGATGCGAGTTAATTAAAAACTATAAAGTTGATCAGACGTCTGATCCGTAGCCATCGCCGCGCTGGTTGCTGCGCGTCATGTCCTTCATCTCCTGGCTGCGCGGACTGCAACGCAACACAAGTAAAATGCAATACAAATAAACCTCATATTGATTAATTGTATAGTTCACAAACACAGAGCTAGCAGTTACTTTGTGATTCATATTTTGTTCGCAAATAAAGAACATTCATACCTGATTTATTTAATACCTAATATTCTCGATTCGCCTATTTGCATTTGTTTACTCAAAAAGTTATATATATTTTATATTCTATACACATCATTTATTGACAATATAAGCTAATTACTACAAGGCATCCGCTCTTTCCTTTCCACGCACTTCTGAGTTGTTGAAAGGTTTCACTTCTATTAAGTGATTTATATACACGTCAAAAGCAATGACTCATGGCTGATCGTCGCTATATATTAGCTCTCATCCAAGTCAGTGAACTATGTACACGTCAATAGCAATGACTCACGGCTCGTCGTCGCTGTATTAGCTCTCACTCAAGCCAGTGAACTATGTACACGTCAATAGCAATGACTCACGGCTCGTCGTCGTAGTAGTAGTCCTCTTCCTCTCGCTCGATGCGCTTGTGTGCGATGAAGCAGGCGAGGGCGATGAGCACGGGCACGAGCACGGCCAGCACCGTGCCTGCCGTCACACCAGCTCGCATGGACACGTATTCCTTCTCACCTGGGCACGTAATCAGTCAAACTTAAGGAGAGCGAGAAGTATCTGCACGTAATCAGTCAAACTTAAGGAGAGCAAGAAGAATCTCCACGTAATCAGTCAAACTTAAGGAGAGCGAGAAGAATCTCCACGTAATCAGTCAAACTTACGGAGAGCAAGAAGAATCTCCACATAAATATCTCCTCCAATTGAAAATAAAATTAAACAGTTTACTCAATTATCTAAAACAATAAAAATAAAAAGATTTCTTTCCGGTTATATCACGTTTTCAGGTTGAATATTTGATGAATGCTAGAAGCTTGCGCGTAACCACCGTCTTGCACGAGTTAACCGATTCACATACACTGCCTAAACGCGCCTAAATAATGTAAATATTGGAAATAATTGTAGAAATATTTAGGATTATTATAATTTTTCAAATATATTTGAATTTAGAATTCACTGAGACTATCTTTAACTATTTAATATATATTTCTACAAATTGTCAGAGTTTATTATTTCACCTCATTTACTCAGTGCTAAACTAAATCACCGTGCCCTATACAATGCTAGTCTTGGAGTAATATTCCCGTAATCTTCATGAACATTTGCCATTTCTGTATAAGCGAAAATCACGATTCACGAGACATGTTCAGAATCTTACCCGATGGTTGACGCTGCGACTTATCAGTTTTCAGAAATTGTGTGCACTTATGTTTTTTTTCTCGCATGTGCGTGCAATTATAATTAAAGTAAATTAGGAGATTAATGAGAAATAGTTTTGCTAATCAATGCTTTCTTGGAAATTGATACTTCGATTCTTATAGAATTTATTACTCAAAAATCTAAAATTTAGGAACAGAACATCAATGAAGTAGGTGGAAAATTGTAGATCATGGAGCTATTCTCTCATATAATCGTCACGCCAGATTTATTTCTTGATTGATCTTGTTGTTTTTCATACGTCAAACAACATAGCTTATAATGCTACTTTCATGAAACAGTTATTAAAAATAGCCTCCAGAGCAACAGATATTCTCACACATATCCTCTATTGAACACATATCGTCGAGCGGTTAGTAGTCAAGAGGTTGAATCAAAATCTCATGGTCGGTTTTGTTTTATCCTAATAGTCAATTTAGTTGTATTCACATTTTATTGTTTTCGTAGTTTTCAATCATTATTAGAGAGAATCAAAAGTGCGTACTGTGCGCTAAAAACTAAATCTAATAAAATTAATCATTAATTAAATTACAGTAAATTAAAGAAGCTACGTTTTCGATCGCTATTCTTCGAAAATGTTCTTAATGTTGCAGTCTAAACATAATAATTCACGGGGAAAATATAAGATATCTTTGCAATTTTTTGGCCTCAAATAAGAGATAGACGAAGGATAAATTTCATAAAACTATAGTGAGTTTTTATAAAGCGGTTCATCATTCGTGACAGAATAAATTTTGGCTTTTTAATAGTGAGATCATTGTTAATTCATATCCAAAGGCCTAAATTAATCAGATATATGTCCAAAGACAACGAATTTTTTCTGAACTGCTAGTGCGCTTTCAACTTGTGGCAGCATTACTTCCTTTATAAAACTTCAGGATTGTAATCAAGCTCCAGCAATGAAGCAGAATCATCGATTGGCTTCCATTTGATCAGTAAAAGGATTGGAAGGAAATATGGAGATCTTAAACGACGCTCTCAGCGGTAGAAGAATTTTGGCGAGGTGGGATTTCCCACAAGACGTTCGTGAAGTTGACGGGTTGATTGTTCAGAGGTTCGTTCGTATCATAGTCTCCGTCGAACGACGATGCGGCGACACTGTCATCATCTCTCTCTGCCTCGCTGTCAGACCCATACTCCTGCTGCACCGGGGCGGAGGGAGGCAACCTCGGTCGACCATGAACTAAAGTAGCCGTTTCCAATGGTACTGAAGAGACGTCAGGTGCATCCTGCATCTGAATGGCTGGATAACCTGATGAAGCTTTCGAGCCTGTCGAATTCGAGAAAGATTTCTTGGCCGTAGACGATACCACGGACTGCACTGGGCTCTGGCGTCGAGGAGGGGCGATGTAATTAAACTGATCTTCTTCCTTCTCTTCTAAGTAAGACACACGAAGATGGCATGCGAAGCAAACGATTGCAATCACGACGGGCACGAGAACTGCCAGAACTGTGCCAGCCACGACACCTTGCCGCATGGTTCTGTATTCACGCTCGGCTGCACACAAACCACGAGAGTTGGTCACTGACGATCACCACTGTAACAGCTCAGTTCCCGCCACCAAGTCAACGCGCTCGCCGCAAGCTTGTTACGCAAATATTTTGATACATTTCGAACGATATTACCCTATAGCAAATACCAAATTTAAATCAAACGGCACAATTATTTTACGTGGCACAGTTGTTTGCGTGCCTGAGAAAAATCATTGAATAAGGTTGGTGAGTTGGAGAGAGACGTTGGTGGCAGGACACGAGCCTCACATTTAAATTTATAAATAATAAAATACAACAGGAAAATAATATGCATTTTTCTTGGTAAGAATTAAAAAAATATTCAACTAGAATAACATTTCGTGCAAGCGACCGACGAGCTCACATTTCATAGTTTAAAATTTAGTATAATTTTAAGATCAAAACTCGTATCTATCGTGTACGTTGATAATATATAATGATCAATAATTAGCTAACAATAACTGCTAGCGTTGCTTATGACACGATTTGAAAAATATTTCTGAGATCACGGAAAATAAAATGTCAATAATTTTTAGTTGAGAAATGACTACTTTTCGACTGAACTTACAACACTGCTTGCCCTGCAGCCAAAGTCTCTCTTTTGAACGTCATCGACACAAATATCAGGCAGAGAACAGGTCAAACAATCATAGATAATCACCACGATCAGCCACATGTCACTTACGTTCTCCAAGTGCCCCACAGTTTTCAGACCGAGATTAGCCATATATATGACAGAATAATTTAAAGGGTCCTTTATTATTGGCCCAATTATTACATGAAATATGGACGTCTTTATTTCTTAACAGTGACCATAGAAATTTAGATAAAAGAAAGTCTCCGAACTGGAACGGTTTCGAACCAATTTATTGAGGAATTTAATCGAAGACCGTTTTTAGGTAATAGAAGAAGATACATTAATTTGTCCTCAAAAACTGAAATGCTTCAGGTAAAAATTTTTCTCCGCACAGCTTCTAAATAGAATTAACTCACCGCATTCAAATCGTAGAGAGTTCGCTGTTCTCAGTCTTATAATGCCGATCGTTTAATAAAATCACATCAAGAAGCAATGGTACATTATCAGATGAGTGGCTTGTCGCGTAACTCTTCGACAAGTAATATTGACAAAAATCGTACATGAGGCCATTACAATAAAACTTAAATAAATGTCCTCAAGATCACTGACGAAGGGAAATAGTTCAATACTTACTGACACACGTGGCCTCTCCATCCTCAGGCCAGTTCCAGTCACCCGACGCGTAGCACCAGCGCCTCTGCTCGCCCAGAAGAACGTAGCCAGGGTCGCAGTCGAACTTCACCTCAGCACCGCTCAAGAAGTTGAACGTGGACTTCCTGCCATGCGGAGGAGTGGGCAGAGCTCCACAAGATATCACTGTAGAATAACACGGTTAATTTTTATTGGGATTTAGTTACTGCAAAATTTAAAAAACGCGGAAAGTCATTATCATAAATAAACGTTTGCATACTACATAACAACGTCTAAGATCAATTTTCTTGAACAGCATTCGTGTACATGAGCTTGTCTCTATGTACTGCAGTTCCATTCAAACCAAATTAGTTCAGTTTAGCCTAATATTATCATTACCTGGCAGTAGTCCGTAGTCTTTGATATTGACGAACTGGTCCTGATAGTATTTAGTCATCACAGCAAAGTCGCGCCGAAGAGTCGTCACGAAGTCGAAGTTGCACTGGTAGGAGTCGCCACAAACGCGCTCCACTTCCCGTGGGTCGGTGGTTCTGAAAAATATAACTCAATTAAAATAACTCAATTAAAATTTAGCGCAATTCCGACTATTTTGAAACCAAGTTTTGTAAGAACCGTGCCTCAGAAATTATCAAATTCACGTTATTTTAAAAATCTTTACTTAGGTTAACATGATTTCGAACATTTTGCCTTTTGGAATATCATCCGAAGCTATACTTTTCATCACATGTACGTGATGGTGTGGATATAAATTTTAACATCGGATTTTATAGCCAGTAGGCATAGTTGTATGATGTAAGACCTTCAACCAAAAGTTCAACTTACGAGTTGTCGCTCAGTTTAGGATCCCTGTTGTACTCCGGAACGAAGTCTGCGTCGTAGTAGTAGTTACTAGATCGGGTGAAGTCGTGAGTGAACAAACTTTTACCTTTGTACTCGTCTTCCTTGTCATCCAGCACCCCTGTTTATAAACACCATACAAATCATTTAATAACATTGACATTATTGAAAACGATCTTTCGAAGTGAAATGTCATCACGGAAAGCTTGATTTAATAAATATTCACTTGACGCTAAATAGATGTCATATAAAAAAAGTTCCTATAACTGTTATGGATAATTACCCAATTAAATCTATTACTGATTACTATTCTCACTGTGAATTATTACGGCATCGAAAAATATAAAATGTAATTTATTTGCTCGATACTGACATTCTAGGCCGAACTCCTCGTGTATCGTCTTGAAGTTGTTGGTGTCGTAGTAAGGCCCTTGCGTTCCGTCCGGTAACACGTAGTCGTCCTCGGGGTCAAACGTCCAGTTACCGAACAAGCCTCGCGTTGCGTTCTGGTACGAAAAATAAGATGACATAAATTAATGAATTTACCGAATTATCTTATTTTAAACAGAGAACTAATTTCCTCACACGCTCGAAGTCTTAAAATGTATTGAATCATTAATATTTCAAAAACACTTAAATAATTCAGTTACCTCATCTGAACTTGTTCGCTTCATTGAGACCGACGGCAATAATAAAGCTGTAAACTAAAGCATGTGTTGACTTACAGCAAACGATAAAGGAAGGAAGACTCTCATGCCCAAGAAACCATGATTTTCTTGCACTTCGATGCCGGCACCAGATGAGAACATGATGATCACTTGACTCTGGTTCAGGATGTTGCTCGGAGTGTACACGATGCATTCTGCAACGAAACGATAATTTTCCTTCGTTGTACATCATTTATAGAACATAAATGTTAATGTTTTTGGTCACCTACGGCGGTATATTTTTCTCTATTGGTAAAATGATGCTCCGGGTCGAAAATCTTTGAAATTTTTTATTTTTGAAACATCTTCTCTGCTATCTTAATAAAGTGCGAATTGATTTAATGTGAAATGAATAATGACTCGCTCAATACCTCATTTACAAAGAACGCTCGTTTTTTCAGTCATATTTTTGGACGTTTGAAGTTATTATAAATTATGAATTCAATAAAACTTTAATTTGACATAGTTTAGTGATGCCTCTTGGTCCCATCGCTAAATGTGAAATCCCATGTCCAGGTTATAATATCCTGAAACGACAATTATCGTGGACACGCACTCGAAGAGTCCCAACTTATATTTCCAGTATCAGACTTGAAACAAAGAAACTTAAAAATATTTATAATAGAAAGCATCTCACCTCGGAACTGCTGGATTTTCAGTGAATATTTGTCGAAGTAAACTCTTCGACCATCAACAATCACGTCCAAATGATACCGCCAGATGGCATCCAGCGGCCGCCGTCTCACTTCCACCACAGACGACACGTTGTCCCGGGCCGCGACGGCGGTCAGCATCGTAGCCTTCGCTCCACCGAGGTAGTTCTCGTCGATCTGCTCGAAGCGGCCTTGCACGTCCAGAACATGACGCACCGAGTCCACGCGTGTAAGAACATACTCGCCTTTACCGTTGAAGGTGAACTGAGTGTCGTCAAAAGTGTAGAAGTGCGGGTCGCCAAATACCGTCGCTGTTGGATAATGTGAGATACTTCAGGTAATATTGCGGCTAGAGCAGACACATGAAAACTTATGCCGCACGAGATACAATTCGTTTATTTTTACCATGTGAATAATTTATTAGATTTTTCTCATGTGTTCGGAGAAAAAAAATCGAAATTTTTTTGCCATTTCGCGCCATCAGACACAAGAAGTATTCATATAATTTTTAAATACTATTACAGCCAAAATTACGAGATCGAACATACCGACTGTAGGCACTTGATAGCCGACGCAGTCCTGTGAGGCTCGTCGCTCGAAGCGGTAGGTGGTGCAGCCTGGGCTCTGCTCGCTCTGCCACTTGCAGCAAGTGTAGAACGGGATCACGTCGTAGTACCAGTGAGACAAGCTCGGCACCTTCCCAATAAATGAATGTGAGATTCTTCTTTGCGAACATTAACCAATTAATGTAATTGTTTGCCCTTTCATAGGAAAAAATGAGACAATGAGCCACCTGAGCGCATTAAGAAAGCACAGAAATTCTAATATATCTCGGTCACGTCCTAATGTAAATAATACCGAAGTCTTAACACGTAGACTCCGAAGTGGTACATACGCGTACCACGAAGTGTATTTCTCCAGGACGTAGAGGTACATAATTCGGGGTTGCCAGATGGCCTAAAAAACGGCGAGGTCCGCGAACAGAAAAGGCCAATAACTCAATATATACTTGTATATTAGTAGGTGCCGGTGTAAAAAAATCAATTCCTTTCTAGTTTTTTAAATTTAATTAGGAAGTACCCCTATCATAACTTCTAGCCGGCCAACGAAATTGAAAAAACTAAATCGCGGAATTTGTGTGGAAAAAAGACCGTCTGGCAACACTGTACGAATATTGTACAAAAAATGAAATAATAGTACAAGATGAAGCAATCGGGGTCAACTTGTTGAAGCCAATGGAGTGTTTAACTTAAAAATTAATAATATTTTCCGACGCATTTCAAGTTTATTTTTATTTTCTATGCACAATGGTTGGTGAGAGCATTTAAAAAAAGATCAAATCCGTTTAACTTGCAGTGCTTTACATTGCTGCTTCATAATTGCAAGTTGACGAGCGGAGAATTTTTTGTGTCACTAAAATAATTTTCGTTATATAAAGAGCCGAATAGGTTACAATTGCTAATCCCTTAGCATCACGAGCACATTCAACACCGATTATAAATGCACTATTGTATTAATTGGTAGAAATATTTCCTCTCCGCATGAAGCATTTTTGCAGTCATGCGTTATTGCGAAGACTTTAATTGTTGTAAGGCACCATTTTAAAGGCGATTTGTAGAACAGCCAAATTTGAATTTTTATTGTTATGAGTAATTAAGATAATTGGCTTTTTGATTACCTTGTTGGCCTCGTTGAAGGGCGTCTTGCCCAGGTTGTGTGCCCTGTGCGGGTTGCCCCCCCACATGGTGTCCGCGGTCATCATGAGGTAACCGTCGCGGTCGTAGCAGCACTGCTGCCCCGCGCCATCCTTGCTGCACGCGCCAAAAAATTGTGTTTAACAGAGATGTTCAAGTGAAATTTTTTGTCAGAATAAAAAGATTTGCTAAACATGTTCAATGGGATATCAATGTACCGGGAGAGGCCAAACTGTTCCAAAATCACTGTGAAACTTTTCGGTACCAAATAAATACTTGGTTAGGTAAGCGTTTAACTAGTATTGTGGTAATGGTCGCTCATTATTTCAATGTTAAGGCTCCTGTGCCGCTAGTTGACATAAGTCTGCTTCTTATTCAGTTGTACGAATTGTTTTAGAACCGTCAACTATTTTTCTCATATTTTACGTTAATTTCTGCACTTTTTCAATGAGATAAGAGAGTCAAAAGTTTCAGTTGAAGACGCTCGTCCTGCAACGGATGGACGTCAACTTCGGGGTATCAATGTGATTATTTATTGAATTGATTAATTTTGTACATCATACAAAGAAATGCAAGATAAAATGTTTTAAAATATATTTTAGACAATTCTCCTACTTTGGAAGGGCAGATCGAACGCAGTGGATGGAACCGAAGTGATAGGCGCATTCAGCGTTGCCGAAGTCATCGCAAGAAAAGTCAGGCAAGAATCTCCCTTTGTCTTGGATGGCCTGCTTCAAGAGGCACGGGCATCGTGGAGCCTGAAATTTATAAATCCTTCATTAGAGAAAAATAATCCACTTCAGAGAGTAGATCGTTCACATGATATACAATCGTACTCTGCTGCTGCTTTAGAACGTACTGACCATATGAAAGGGAGCTGTGGATATGTCAGTGTTGCGAATACGAATTAGGACAAAAAGGCATGAATAGCAACACTTTTGGTAACAACAACTCGATGCGTTAAACTCAAGCCTAAAGAAAGACGCGCAATAAGAGGCATGTGTAAAGCAACTTCTAAATCTCATAGTCGATTTAGAAAATAGCAACTGAAGTCAAACCTCAAAAGCAAAGTTCCTGAGGTTCCTGTCGCCCTCGATCCATCTGTCGCACATGGCGATCGGCCAGTTTGTGCCAAAGCTTCGCTCCCACTGACTGTTGAAGTACCACGCCAGAGGAATCGGACGCGACCAAAGTTGACTGTGAACAAAATTGAAATATTTAACGAATTTTTTTTCTGTCGAATTTAACAAATTTAATTTTCAGTGTATGATTTCATAAAAAATAGAGCCTGAGGGACAAGAAACATTGAATTTAATTTTTCTTTACTTACGGTGATTGGTTCAATCCGTATATCGGTTCTATCTGTGTTAGATTTGCCATAAGCAAGCCCATCTCGAAGTCCATGACGCTGGTCAAGTCTAAGTTCTTGAAAGCTGAGGTATCGATGGTCACCGGATCCTTCTCTCGATTATCATTGGATGTTGTCTGTTAGAAAGAGTAGCTATATGAAAAAAATTTATCCGTGGATGAGGTTTTGATTAATTTCTTCCATCGACAATCACTTAGTAAATCAAGCCAAAAAGTAATTTGATTAGGTAAGAACGGTCCACAACAATTTTTTTAGCAATGTTATTTTATGCAATGTGATAAATGGAGCAGTGAACTCTTTTTGAACAGCTCAAATAAGCGTTATAATAACTTAGCACGAACAAAATGGTCAACAGTTGATCATCTGTAAATCCTCACTATAATATCGCCGATGTAGACGATCTCCGGCGTGATGCTTCTCTCTCTATACCCCCAGAGTGAAACTGTGGTCTGTGCTCCATATCGCTGAGTCAAGTTTCCAGAAAGCCATTGTAGTTGAAAGCTTTCTACCTTTTGATTTTCGTACGACTTGTCTGTGAACCAAATGCCTTCAGTGGCAGTCAGTGGCGTTTCTGTAGAGAATAATCGAGCTTAGTCCACCATTTTACTTATGTTGGATACAGAACTAGCGTAGAGTTGCAAGCAGTTGTTGTTATTTTCAAAATACGATTAAAGATGTATTATTATTGATAGAGACTTGTCTCTTATTCTTATATTATTAAGTTGCTAAATTGACAGGTACAACGTGCGAGTAATCTGCTCGGTAAGGTGAAGCAAGGAACACCAAGATTGGAACCGCGAGTAGTGGGTTAGAAGTCGGCAGCTATCAGCAAAAATTCTACATAGATAACTCCATAAAATTTATGAATAGATACAATGGCCATATGGTATACAAAGACACTGCTAATATCGTCAAAGATTAGTAATTATGTTCACTTCTTACCAATGAAAAATCTTCCATTCCAATAAAACGGGCCTCCATTGACCGAGATAGAGAACGAAACGTAGCCCGATACGAAGAGACGAGGTGTGATGCATACGGCCGTGTTTGAGTCCATCACGTGGCCCTCGACGGTGGTCGTGTCGAACTGACACTGCACTCGGTAACTCGTTTCAAAACACGGGCCTGTGATGTTGACAATCGTCCCACCCATCATGTTGGCTTGCTCCGGCGAGAAAGTCAACTGGTATTCCTTTAAGGCTGGAACAAAATGGCATGAATGAATGTTTAGGATCTTACAAAACAAAATGTAAATGATTTAGGATAGAAAAGTTTACTCCAAGCTAAGAAACGAAATATATAATATAAACAGTAGCTCCTTGACTTTAAATCTCTATAAACGATGAAGTTCAATTATAGATGAAAAAGTTTGAGTTTCAACCGTAACCCACTTTCTTCTCGACGACAACTCCCTGGAAGGATGACCTCATCTATACGGAAAATATGGCGGCCAGGAAGGCCGTTTGCGCGCCCGGCGACCGCGAGATCGCGGATGTACAAACTCTGGCTGTAGGGGGTGTACTCGAATGAACGGGTGCCGTTGCCTGCGTTGAAGCCAACCTGAAATTGAGTAATAGCGATTGTTGTTAAAAATATTCTATAGCAACTTGGTTTGATTACCTATAATAAATATGCAAGCACGAATTTGTAGTAATTAACATTAGTGACAGGCTTGTCTAGTAGTCATAATTTTATTAAAAAATCGATCGATTTCGAAAAATTGCAAAACTTTTGACAAATTGCGGTCAGATACATTTGCGTTCTTTTACAGTTTCGAAACTCAATTCGTTTCGCCCGTGTTGTACAATGTTTTAAAATTAATGACGATTTTTTGCACGATTAGAAGTTACGCCTGATCATCATGTCGAATTGCACAGGTACAATTGTACCTGAACTCGGCAGTATGATAAAATAATAAAATTCTGCCGTCTGACACGGGTTAATGAGAACAGGGTTTCGCTTAAGCTTTTCCAGGCTAAAAATCAGTAGCAAATTAGCATAGACCGTTAATTAAGTGGTCGCAAGCTTTCGGTTGCTAAAATGAGACTATGTGATCACAAATAAGATGAGCTGAAGAGAGAAGATTGACATACGTAAGCAGGTGTTCCGCCTTGACCGTCGTCAGCCGAGCCGCCCGCCTCGGTGTGGGACGTCCACGACATCTTCTCGTAGTTGAACACTGCGTAGGTGCGCACCTCGTCTGTCACCACCAGCAGTTGGAAGGTGTTAGTCTGAAACATGGAACTTAGTGATAAAAACATCAAGTTTGTCATCAAAATGCATTATCTGATTTAATAACTCGAAATTATGTAGCTCCTTGAATAACTATAAAAGGCTTTTCTCTAAAAAAATACGATCATATAAAGCTATGATATAGTTTCTACTAGACTGGCGATTACCTCAGCTTAATAAGCACGAAATAAATTCATTTCTATTAATGAAAATACTAATTTCCCAATAAATATTTATTCAGAATATGAGGGCGTCATAGACTTATTATATCAGTGATTGTAGTCAAAATAAGATCTAGATAATTCGATCGATGGTCGACGAAGCAAATAAAACTTTGAGTCCACCAATTATTAGTCAACATCTAAATCATTCAGTTTGAAGATTTCTACAGAGAACTTATTTATTAACATTGAAATGCATTAACGATATATAAGCAACGCCTTTGCTCTTAAAATGCAATATATGAGAATCGCCTTTGCTCCTAAATGGACTCACGACTCTTTTTGCGTTTGAGTTGGCATAACCGCCGCTGAACGTGACATTCTTCCAGGTGACCGTGATGAGGTGCTTCGGGATGAAAATCTCGGCCCCCACCATGCCTGTCCTGATGTCCCACTTGATCCTCTCGAAGATTTCGACGGCCATGCGATCGTTTCTTGTAGGAAGGTCACGTTCCAGTCTGCCAAAATTCAATATAAATTATTAAACAGGCGTCTAATCTAATAGGGCAGGGTGGCCTAGTGGTAACAGTTCCGAGTACCAAGATTGGCGCAGAGAGGTGCGGGTTCGTTCCCAGCTCTGTGCGCCAGTTTGTGGTCAGAATCGGCGAGGAGGCCGGGCGGTTAAGCAAAGCAGAATTGGAGCAGTGAGTTGCGAGTTCAAGTTCGCAACAAGCTGAGAATGTTCTGCGATGTTAAGAATCGGCGACAGGCCTACGGCCTACTAAACGCTGAAACCGCTATTTTTTTTTAATGCAACTTCTAAGAACCCAGAGTGCTCCCTTTGGCAAAAAACTTACATTTTAAATTCAGCTGAATAGTGATCTAAAATGATTAATAACTTCGGTGCATAAAATTTAGATGTCTTGTCTTAAGTTGTTAAAGGTTGAATTATAATTTATTTCCTATTCATTGTTCAGTGATTTTTGGATTGACCGAAAGAATTATTTTATAGGAGTGACGACAATCGAAGTCTTCACGAGTAGAGCGTAAAGCTAAAGCCTTGCTTATCAGTGGCCGAGTTCTCGAGCTCACAGAGATAAGATACGGCCAACGCGTGATAAGAAAAGCTTCAAGGTGGAGCACCACGTAAAATACATACAACGGTCTCATGAGCATCTCTCCATGAAAATACAAGCGTTAATTCAGACATTTGATATAATGTATATATTTTAACCGCAATGGCTATCGTATTCAATTCATTAAAAGCAAAGTATGATGTTCAGTTCAGGGAACCCGGAAAGAATTAATTCATACATTAATTCGCTTGAAGCAATACTCTCCGACTTTTCTTGTCTATTATAAAGTTTTTAGAGAGTTGAAATAGATTACTTTTTTGTGGATCACATCTAGAAATTGCGGAGGTCAAGCTAATAAAAACTGAGACCAATCCAATATATTGTAAATTTTTACATATCGACACATTTGGATAAATAAAATTTACAGAAAATTTTCATATAGGAAGAGTAATTGCGTTCTTGAGGGCTTGCATATTATTCCATCCACTACGCCTCAAGTGAAATACATTTTACAGGAGATTGTGAAGCCACGGTAAGCCCAAAAAGCGTCGTGTCCTTATTCGTCAATATAGGAGCACGTTGATATGATAAGAGGTAGTTAGTCCTAAGTATTGTAGAGAATATGAAGATGAGTCATCAAAGTACGCTTACCTCCAATACACTCCTGGTTGTTGCTGCTCAGGTTCCCCAGATTTTAGTTGTCCAATGAGACACTTGGAATAAAACGGGCCGATGAAAGACGGGTCCGGAATAGTCGGCCATTCGGCGACTGGGAACTTTAGTGGGTAACTACCGTAGCTGAAAGGGGCGTTTGAAAAGCCCAAGTATCCATTGAGAGATACCTGTAATAAACGACAAATATTTTAAGAATATGTAATATATAGTTATTAAGTATATTCAATATCAAAAATATGATTATTGTGTTATATTCAGTAAAATATAACATCGTGAGTCTGAATAAATATATTCTGTAATACTATGCATTTAAAAATTACTTTTTAAAGACAACATTTCTGAAAAATCCAGTGTCTTAGAAGTTGCACATGTACAATGATTTTCTAATTTTATTTTAATTTATTAAAAAAGTTCATTTTCAGAATTTTTTAATATGTAAAAATTTTGCAAATTTTCAAAATTATTTATTCTTTCAACTGATTCATGCATTGTATAAAATTTTACGTAAGTGCGCAAAATTTCAGATCGGTTGGACAGGTAGAAGTGTGTTAAACATCGATTATAAGATTTGTAGCAGACAGACAAACAAACAACAAGAAATGAAGTTAAAGCGAAGTTTTATAAAAACAGTGTCATTCCCTGAAGCCTGTAATGAAGCCTCACCCACGTATAGTTGAGACCAAACCCGAAGAATGGCAGGAGGAAGGTGAGCTGTTTGTTGATCTGTGAGTTATGTGTGTTGATATTTTCCTGCAGGTCTCCTTTGCCGCCTTGATTGTCCATATCGTAGTATGGATACATCAAGCGAGCTCGGATCTCTCGCAGCCGTTCTTGACTGATGGCGTACGGCCTGTCGTCCGAAGTTGACGGCGCAATGCGTGACGTCATAGGGTCTGGGGAGTGATTTCAAGTAAATCAAGAATTCGTAGTGTAAACGTTTGGCGATCCCAACACAAATTAAATATCGTTGTGAAGGTAAGAAGGGGAATTTCAGGTGCACAGAATATTATGTGTTAGCATGTTATAATGAGGCCAGCGAAAATTCAGTTACTCTGGGATGACGTCATGGGATGACGGATGACGTCGGCCAAGCCATAAAAAGAGCCAGCAAGTGGGTGGATGAAACATGTGAGTGTATCCAACCTATCAGAGATGTCAGTATAATAACTGCATTTACTGTGTCAGGATATAGTATACCGTATGTAATTATGTATGTTGGTCGGAAGCATTTAAGTTACATAAAATTAATAACAAATAACAGTATTTTGGTTGTGTAGGAATAATTCCCTCAAACTTAGTCTCGATAAGCAAGCATCGCACTTAATCTGCAAAACAAATTTTGATGCACAAATTTGCATTTATCCGATGAATTGTGTGTGGATTATATGCTATAAAAGAATATAAGTCCAAATCCTGCTTCAAAGTCATCCAAGATATTCTGCAGATCAATCATGAACACCAACATGAAACATAATTGCTTGAAACAAATAGCCTCAAATAGGTCAGTATAGGTTTTACATCGATCGGCAAGCACCAATTGAAGGACTTGAATGCACATTATTGTTTTAGATATCCAAATCCAAGACGAAGCTACGATATTCACGCAAGGTTTTCATCATTCAGGTAATAAAGTACATGCAAACGACGCGTGGTTTTAAAAACTACTGTCAAGACTGTGGCATAAGTCGCAACAGTTATCCACTGGTCGCCCAATACAAATTGTTTTCTCCGAATTTAAAATTAAAAAATTTTTGTTTGTTACTTAAAATTTTTTATTTAAAGTTCTAAATAATATTAATCGTTTTTATTTGAGGACGGCGGCGTACGTACAATGTCAATTCATGTTTGACTGAAAGTCATCACTGAAAGAGCGTTGCGAAGAAAGATCGTTTTTAAATTGGAAAATTTCCATAGATTGGTTTATTTCTTTTGGACTTGAACAAAAGTGAAAACCAATGTAAAAACATTCTATATCAGGATAAATAGAAGATTTTCCATAAACATTTGAGAATAATTAGTTCATCCATATGAGTAGTAATTTGATGCGCTTTAGTAAATTCATCCAAAAATTGTTTGGAAAACCACGATGAGAAAATATTGTAATATATATTGGTACACAGCATCAAACACCAATAGGCATGCAGATTATTCGTCGCAATAATGATGTAAATTTCTGTTTTAAGGTAAAGTTCTAACAAATGTAGACCAAAATTTGCAAACCATATAACATCAAAATTTCATCATAATAGTTTAATTAAATTTTAATTATATTATCGATCTAATTCTTCATTATAACGCAATCATTTGTGTATTTTTTTAATCCTTAATATATGTGTGAAATTATGCTTATATCGATGATACTAAATTCATTAAAAAACGCGAAAATTATGAAACAGAGAGAGGTTTAGTCAAAATATTGACCGTTCACTCAAGATAATGAAGCAGACGGTTTATTCAAACCGAAGAAACATGGCTCATTAAAAATAATGATACAGATGTTTTCACAAAATAAATGTGCGAACAATTTACTCAGCATAATGAAATATACAGTATTGCTCAAAACGAAGAAAAGTTTCATTCAGAATAACTAAACAGACGGTTTACTGTAAAATTCGGTAACTTACTGTTCCCTCATAGTAACGAAATAGGCTATAACTCAAATAATGAATCAGATGGAATACTAATATAATGATATAGATGGTCTGCTGAAAATAATGAAACCACTAATAATTGGAATTAACATCTAAATCAGCGTGTATTAAGGCATGATAATTTCATTGAGTCATGCCGTAAGTATTCAAGTGCGACTCAAGAGTAATGTCACAAAGATAAGCTACGGAACACGCCATATCTTATCACTGATACTGAAACGCAAAACAAGTATCAAGCGACCTAGCACTAAACTGCCAGAGCCGAACACTTTGATATAAAGGTCCAATTACAGCTCTCAAAATTTGAACGAATAATTTAGGAAAATATGTGTCGCTGATTTTTTAGATACTGTTGAACCCACAAAGAAGCCAGTCCGATTTTGTCTGGTTAAATTGTTTATAAAAGCCAAATTGAGTATTACCATTGTGAGTTGTCGAAAGTTCAGGATAACATTAATCTGCCGGCTCACGATAATCTCCCTCATTAGGCACCCAGTTCACCATACTCTCCCTCATAATGCACCCAGCTCACCATACTCTCCCTCATGATGCACCCATCTCACCATACTCTCCCTCATAATGCACCCAGCTCACCATATACTCTCCCTCATATAATGCACCCAGCTTACCATACTCTCCCTCATTATGCACCCAGCTCACCATACTCTCCCTCATAATGCACCCATCTCACCATATTCTCCCTGGGCAGCTTCTCTCTGTTGAGCGTCCACGTAGTTCTGCCGCGACTCCGTAAGCGAGTTGTAGTCTCCCTGATCGTCGGCGGTGACACCGATGCTTACGAGCAGCACCAGGCACACAGCAACCGACCACCAGGGCACGTCACGTAACCGCGTCGTGCCCATCTTGGCCAAATTCAGCTCGCTAGGCGAGACAAGCAGTGTCAGTGTGGTCTTATTTACTTCTCTGGAGTAATAAGCTAGTTTTTAGCTCCTTAAACGAATATTCCATCTGTAGGTGGTTTGAACAACCACTTGATCGTGACGACTGAACAGTGTCACGGTGTGCAGCGCACTAACTGACGTATCTGATACCATTCGTGCCTTAACGGACTTTCAGGGCTGTAAAGATACGATATCTTATCGAAAAGCTAGATACGAACATCCTGGTCCACAGCGTCTCTTCGTGTGAGTCAATAACTTCCTTCGTGTTGGATTTATGAGCAAAGCGCACTTTTTATTATTTTATCATAAGGTAAAGCCTTAGCTGCAATCAGCTCTGACTCATCGATCTTCTGTTGAAATCAGGATTATTCATTCAATTCTTGCAATTAACAAACGCTGAGTGCATTCAGTTTATATATAGACATTCCTTAAGAAAGAAACTTTTAAAAACAAGTTCAGCAAAGGAAAAACAAACTTCCAGGAAGCACATTTTTCAATTAAAGCAACTTAATTACATCCGAATAATGGTTATAGTCACGTGAATGAAGGTTCATTTCGTTGATTGCCACTCAACCAAACCAGGTCCCGTATTGAGACAATGATAATCTATAAGTCAAACAGATGCGTTCAAAATTTGCGTGATAAAATAAGTGCGTTCAAAATTTGATGACGAATATAACCATATCGAGCAATGGCTCAGAATTAATTGTCAAGCATATACGTAATCTCGTAAGTACGAAATATTTCCGAACTTTCCCATGACCACGATTATGATTTCACATCATATACTTTTTCATTTGATATTTTTCTTTAGATATTTGATTAATATTCCTAAAGTCTTATTCAAGTCATTAAGACTTTATTGTGGGGATATTTATCGATAAATGCTAATACCCACATTAAATTCGTTAATAATAACTGAAATCATAAATTCTTGGTGGTTAATGTATTTTTTCAAAAAACTGCACATAACATGCAATCACCCAGAAAATTACATTAAAATTTACTTCGAGCTTACTCGCTAGCTAGCCGCAGCGAATGTTAAAAACCAATATCTCATTTGTTGAGGTTATGGAATAACCATGCACAGAATGACGAGAATTTTTCTTATCGTCTCGTTCCCACACTTCAGAAATTCTGCAGTGAGAAAAAGTTTAGATGCGAGGATTTCTTGTTTCGAAATATATTTTCCAATTTAAAGTTTTCCATATTTATTGAAATATTCAGACGAAACTTGGCTATGATATTATTAAAGTTGCGTTTCCCCACTTCGATCTGCAAAAATCAAAGGAATCTAACGGTGCATGCATGCTCAAGACATTTATTGTAATTCGATTTTTTTTAATTACAAACTTTAATTCAATGTTTTATGTATAATGAAAATCTGTTATAATGTAATTGCATTCAAGTGTAAAACTTTGCCTTCAGGTAATTTTGCGCATTTCACTTATCAGTGAGGTCGCACATTCAGACGAGATCATGAAAGCTTACCGCCTGCCTTCATTGCTGCATATTTTTTGTTGTAGCCATTTCTGCTCCAAATTTAATACCATCGAAGTAGAACATGAATGAAATTACCATAAAAATTTTTCGAATATGTAAATAATACCAAGCTATTCAATACGATGAGTTAAGTACTTAACCTGTACAGCAAACTAAAATAAAAAGTTGATACTTAATTAAACATGAAGCTGCTAACAACTAAGAAACCTTGTTATTTGATATTCTGTTATCACGTAAAAATGAAAATATAGATTTCTAGCGTTGTGGAAGTACATTTAGAATCTCATCAATAAATCAAATCACCAGAAGACACGACTCTTCACCATGTGTATTAGTAACAAAAGGAGAATAAGCCTAAGTTTTTTCTGTTCATTATTATTTGCATCAATGATCTCGCACGGACGGAACCAGGCCGGTTCCGGTGCGGAGACGAGTCGTGAGAAATGGAGTTCAGGCATCGACATGCTGATAAGACTCGACTAAGTCACTTGGGTAGGCCTTAATAGTTAGGGACCGAAAGCTCCTCACCCTAAATTTAAGCGATGCCTGGGATTTGCAGCGTCTCAACCGTAGGTGTGTAGCGGATCTCGCTTCGGAACTACTTCTTTATTTAAGAAAACAGTTTAGAGAGCATTCATGCTAGCGAATCACTGCTTCCGTTTTAACACCATTCATTTCCAGGTCTCTCACAGCTCACTTCTGCCCACTCAGAGCTCACTTCTATTCCAGCAGCTTCTCCATTAGGATCGTGGTAAGCTCGCTATTACTTAATGGAAAAAGTGATTTTAGGATTTTCCTTGTCTTCAGTAGTTCTCAGTATAGTGTAGCCGTGATAGATGAATCTGGAGACAGCGCAAGGTTCTGTGATAGTCAATTTTGTCATGCCAAGCTTACGTGATAACTTGCTTACTTACCAAATTGAATCTTACTTGTGTTCAAAATTAACATAGCTCCTTTTCTCAGCAACATCACGTCAGCTCCTACCAAGCACACATTGCTGCCCCTGTCACAACATCATCACAACAGCACGTGCAACTCCACGTGCATCTCACCACGCCACGTGCATCTCACCACGCCACGTGCATCTTCCCACGCCACGTGCAATTCACCACGCCACGTGAATCTCACCACGCCACGTGCATCTCGTCATCACCACGTGCTCCTGACACCTCGTCATCACCACGTGCTCCTGACACCTCGTCATCACCACGTGCTCCTGACACCTCGTCATCACCACGTGCTCCTGACACCTCGTCATCACCACGTGCTCCTGACACTGGCAATCTTAAATTTGTTGTCATTAACTGACCAATTGCATCAAGCCGCTCTAGTTAATTTTAATATGTTCCTATTGGCATAACTCTTGTTATCCTGGCCTTAAAAACCCCTGAAAAGTAGTCAATTTATTAAATGTGGTCAGGTGCAAGCCCCCACAGGTGTGCCCCATGGTGGGCTTCATCGCTTTTCTCCGAATGGAACGGGTGCGATCGGAAATAAGAGTGGGTCGGAAGGGGGCGCAGCCGCGTAGGCCACAAATTTTACTCTTAAATAAGCCCTGGAGCCAACGCCCAGCTTCACCATGCATTAACTTTACTCAGCCTCAGAACTAGAAGCCGCACATTACACGGGGATAGTACTAGCGGCTAGTAGATCAGAAAATTGCCAGATGTCTGCCGCTTGGTGTCTATCCCGCAAGTAAGCTTAGACACGAGACAAGTTTAAAGTGCCGCCGTGCCGGTATGAGTGGTATCTGGTCATTACCGGCACGGCGGCACCTTAAACTTGTCTCGTGTCTAAGCTTCCTTGCGGGATAGACACCAAGCGGCAGACATTTGGCAATTTTCTGATCTACTAGCCGCTAGTACTATCCCCGTGTACAAGCACCTTGCGCTTGAACTCCGTAATCCAGACAAGCGACACACTGCCGAAAGATAATAGCGCCATAGGTCTTCAGCCAATGCGTAAGCATTCCCGCCCGTAAGCAGGCATTTCCCCATCCGGCCTAACCTCTTCTGGCCTAACCCATTCACGCTGTCCCGACTCACAATCTTCTTGCAGCCAATGACTGGCTCTACCAGCGTACTTGGACCGCCTTTCTAATTTCTTGCAGCCAATGAGGTTAGGTTAGGTCCGCTCTGGTTTGTTTTGGGTGAAGAATGGTTGCAGCACGTATAGGCTAGGCCTGAAGAGGTTAGGTCAGAGGATCGAGGTTTGGCCAGATGCAGTATGGGCATGTTAACCTTTGGCAAGCTTATTTTGTGGCTGTGGACATTTGGCGCTATGGCTTTGAGCACTTGACTTCATAGGCCGTTGTTATTCACTCTAGCGTTCTTACCTAATAGAAAGGAATATGAACTAAGTTTGAAGTTCGGCAAAGCTGGCCTCCGGCATGCGTCCGGGTCGGAAGCGCGCTGGCAAGGAATTGCAAACACGCAAGGTTCTGATTGGCCGACAGAAGGAACATGCCTAACTAACGCTAAGTTAGGCATGCAATGGGTGCGAGTTCAGAGCGCTAGGTAAAAACGAAGAAGACAAAGAAATATTCTGACAACGCTTACAGGAACCTAATGTCAATGAATAGCTCTTTGATAACTAGGTCAAGATTGGCTGTTATTTAAGAAGATTATTCCTGAAAACATGCGTAAACTGAACGTTTAGGGCAGTTATTAAAATCGAAGCTTACAAAAAAATCAGACAACGCATGAAGGAGTGTATTGTGAATTAATATCTTTGTTTTAAGTTAGGTCAAGAAGGGTTTGGATTTGACTAAGTTATGCGCGAGAAACGTGCAACGGAAATTAGTTTCAAAAATTCTTCCCAGAAGTCCGAGCGGTACTGACAAAGGAGGTAAACAGCTCAATTGCGTTGGATTTAATTCCACTGCAGTTGAACAAGATGACACAAAGCTGAAGGGAAACTGAAACAACAACCAAGCGAGCTGGTGATTAAGTTAGGGGACAAGGGTCATGTGCAGGAGTCAAATCGGCAGGCAAGTAGGTAGCAGATGAGCACATGTGTCTGCCTGGGTATAGATGAAGCTCGAAGAAAATAGCTGACATTCTGCCCTTTCCAAGGGCACCATTACCATCTCTGTGCGTTGATTTATGCGTTCACGACAGATCATGAAAGAGAGGGGGATGGTGGAGTTCTTTAACAAATAGTATAGGAGGAAATTCGCTGCGAGAACTTTAAATAGAGTGTCTGCTTGAGGTGCACCTTAGTTACCCGCCTGGCGTCTATGAGGAGGTGTGCATGCAGTCGCTCCCACCATCATTGACTGGAATCAAGCTCCAGTAACGTTTAGTTTTGTATCCTGGCTACATTGAGTGCCTATTGCGATGCGCGCGGGACTTTGTCGCGCTTTACTGAAAAGTTGGTGGCCCAGTGGTTACAGTTCAGCGTACCAGGATTGACGCAGAGAGGCGCAGGTTCGATCCCAGCCCTGTGCGCCAGTTTCTGGTCAGAATCGGCAAGGAGGCCGGGCGGTTAATTGAGCACAGCAGAATTTGAATCAGTGAGTTGTGAGTTCGAGACCGCAACAGGCTGTGGATGTTCTGCGATGTTAAGAATCGGCGACAGGCTTATGGCCTAATAAACGCTGAAACCAATATTATTATTATTGTCACTGCAAACCTGTCTCCTACAGTTTTGGGCGCCAATACTTCAGTCGGTGACGCGCCTCATCTTAACCAAGTAAGTCCTACAGTTTTGAAGCTACAGCGATGAGACATATACCATTCGATTCGTAAAGACCATACCTATCAAGTACCGAAGCCCTTTTATACATTTGTGCACAATTTGGATTCAAAATGGGGGGGAGTAGGGAAAATCTGAAGAAAATGAGATGAAAACGGGAAAATGCGTGTAAAAACTAAGGTAAAATCTAAAATCGGGCTTCGTTACTCGATTGGTATGGTCTTTGTAAATCGAATGGTATATCTTTCAATGCTGTAGCTTGAAAACTGTAGGAAGAGATAGATTTTTAAAGTACCCTTTTCTTGTCCGTTTTCTATGAATTTCACGTTTTCTATTAATTTTTCCGAAAAATCATACGAACAAAATCTGCTTGTATTTCGGTTTCACATATACAGTGGGGGGAAATAAATATTCGTACACTTGAAAAATTAAGCAACAAGCTCTCAGGCCCAGCGGTCATCCATCAGGCAGACCTGTGGCTTTATGTCCACCACAGTGTGGACCCCCTGCTAAGAAGAAGGAAGATCTATAAATGTAGCGGTAGCGCTGTAGCGGTAAAACCTCGTATCGCTACTTAAATATGTAGCGGGCGCTACCGCTGCCGCTATAATTGCTTAAATGTAGCGCCGCTACCGCTACATGTAGCGCGCTACTGTCCACCTCTGCGTATATCATATATGTGATTAAAGCATGTCAAATGTTTCCAGTAGAAGGAGAGAGGGCGCCCATGGAAAGGCCAAGAGGGCTAAAGTTTTTCGAATCATGAGCAAAACGAGAACTCCAGCAGCGCAAGAACCGTAATTTATCCGAGACCGCGAATTCCGTGATCACTCTCGAGACCAGTAGTGATGCAATGAACACGATTACACGAAACTTTAAACAGTGTGCCAACGATTGGTCCCAAAGCCATTGATGAAGGTGTCATTATATTTAAGCCTGACACCTGCTAAACAAAGTATAATTGGACACATAATAAAAATTTGTCGCAACTGAGCAACGTACCCACGCCAATATTGAGTTAAATTATCAAAAGTCTTAGTGATAAATCTAAAGTTATCTGTACGTTTCAGATGATTAAAAATCTTCTACTTTTAGTTTTAGGAATTTTGGTCAACCATGGTTGACAGAACCCATATTTGCCAAGTGCTCTGCTGGTGCTAATCAACCTGTTCCGAACTTAAGAAAATTTCAATATTGCCTCATTTGATAGAGAGTCTGAGTCGGGAGTTTCCATCGATCGTTCTTGGTGATAAGACGTGTTGTGCCAAAGTTTTGAAAAGTCCAAATCCTGAAAATCAAAGTGCGCAAAAACCAGAAC